>NC_053112.1:3702748-3951024 GCF_010015445.1 Perca fluviatilis | reverse complement strand
TGCGTGCTACGTGCATTGCTAATGGGATTTTGAGGTTCTATTATGTCCTATTTTACCCACTGTCATTCAACTATGACAGGGTAAATCGGCTTTGCATTCTATCACCCCCTTTAAACAGCTCAAAATCATGTAACCATAACAATACATATGCTTTAAGCACTTTCAGGTAAATCATTTCTAACATAACATTTCTATTCTAAGCATTTCAGGCAAATCGTGGTCAATGGGATCAATGGGAAAATGGATCACCAGAGTGCACCGACTTAAGGAGGGTGGTGATCAAAGGTTCTGATGTCTTCTATCCTCTATTGCAGCACCTAGTCCCTTGAGAGCTACACATGGACCCTCCACATAGTGTGTAATGTAGACGAGCACAACCCTCTTAGATCACAGCCAAATAAATATGTACTTTGAAAAACAGTAGAGATACTTACTAAGAAAAACCACGGCAATAAATCAGACCTACAAATGGGTCTTAAACAGTGATGAACAGTTTATACACATTTTAAACTAAAATGAAATAAAACATGCAACAAACAATTCAACATTGTCCACATCCATCCATCTGCTTGCTTATCCGTGCATCGGTCACGGGGAGCAGCTCCAGCAGAGGACCCCAAACTTCCTCTCCGAAAGCCACATTAACTCAGCTCCCAACTGTGGATCCTGAGGCTGCCCTGCAGGCCAGGCTGTAGATATAATCCCCTACCTAGTCCTGGTCTCTCCTGAGGCTCCCTCCCCCAGCTGGATGTGCCCCTGAACACCTCCCCCTTAGGGGAGGCGCACCTCCACTGGGCATCCTTACCAGATGCCCAACCACCTCTCTAACTGGCCCCCTTCTGAATGCCGTAAGGAGCAGTGGCTCTATTCAAGCTTGCTCAAGTGGTGACTGAGCTTCACCCCGTCTCTATGGGAGATGCCAGCCATCCTCCTGAGGAAACCCATTTTGGCCGTTTTTCTTGTACCCTGGATCTCTGTTCTTTTCAGTCATGACACAGCCTTCATGACCCTATAGGTGAGGGGAGTAGGAACGAAACCGACTGGTAGCTTGAGAGCTTTTCCTTCTGGCTCAGCTCTCTTTCGTCTTGCCAACGCTAGCGGTATATTGAATGTAATACCGCCCTGCTGCTCTCGCATTCTCCACCAATCTCCTGATCCATTGTCACCTCACTTCGCTAACAAGACCCCAAGGTACCTCTACTCCTTCTTTTGGTAAGGCCCCCATTTCCCTACCTGGAGTAGGGCACTCCATCAAGCCTTCCTGCTGAGAACTAGTCTTTGTTGTGGCACATATTGCATAAAAAATTTAATGCTGAAAAACAGTATGCTGAAGTTACAAATTGCAATTGTTAAACTGTTCAACATGGTGCTGACATCTGGCTGCTTTCCTGATGCCTGGAACCAGGGCTGATCACCCCAATCCACAAAATGGAAATAAATCAGACCCTAATAACTACACATACATATACATAAGATATATATATATATATATATATATATATATATATATATATATAATATATTCTGTAGTATCCTATATTCAAGGATACTAACCTTTACTCAAGAAAAAAAACCTACTTAGTAAATGCCAAATTGGCTTTCTCCCAAGTGCCAGAACCTCTGATCATATATACACCTTTACATACTTTAGTTAACAAACATGTCCACCAAAAAGTGAGGGGAAATATTTGCTTGTTTCATCAATTTAAAAAGCCTTTGACTCCATTTGGCATGAAGAACTTTTCTTCAAAAATCCGTCAAAGTGGAATCAAATGTATGTACAAGCACAATCAATGTGCTGTGAAAAATTAATAATCAAAGAACAGAATATTTTACTCCAAGAATGCGGTATGAAGCAAGGGGATGCTGTATAAGTCCTACATTACTCAACCTGTACATAAATGAACTTGCAGACCAGTTGGACTGATCAGCAGCTCTAGGTCTCACACTCTTAGGACACAGAGATTAACTACCTGCTTTATGCAGATTACCCTATTTTGTTGTCTCCAACCAGAGATGGTCTTCAACATAACCTCTCCATTCTGGAACAATACTGCCATAACTGTAAGCCTGATGCCAGCCGAACTTAGCCCCACTACACATTCAAGGTCGGAAGTTCGGTCTGGACTCTGCTCCTTGAGAAGCACATTGCGTCCCAATCAAATTGTCAGACAGATGATCAACAGTAACAGAATCAACCACGTCACCAAAGAACACTTGGGTTGAATTTGTTTTACAGGTGGCTGCCGCTGGAGAATTGAGATGTGTAGATTCCATTCATCGCTGTCTGTTCCAGACGAGCATTCGACTAACGCATCCATTTTAAAATCCTCAGCAGAGGAGCCTCAATAACTGCCTGAAAGCACGGTAGCGTTATATGGTGGAGAAAAGATAGAGAGAGACTGAAGAGAGAGAGCGTTATATGGTGGAGAAAGATAGAAGAGAGACTGGAGAGAGAGAGTGCTTATATGGTGGAGAGAGATAGAGAGAGAGCGTTAGCTATATGGTGGAGAGAGATAGAGAGAGACTGGAGAGAGAGTGTTATATGGTGGAGAGAGATAGAGAGAGACTGGAGAGAGAGTGTTATATGGTGGAGAGACATAGAGAGAGACTGGAGAGAGAGATTGTTATGTGGTGGAGAGAGACTGAGAGAGGGGAGCCGCCGCTAGAACAAAGCCGGAATCAGAGAAATAAAACGTGTTTTCGGACTGTAGCGAGCATGTCACTATCACTAACGTTCATCCACATTCATATTTTACACGCAACAAATGATATATCTAGCTCTTTTCCTGGTTCGTTTGGGAACACGCCCTATAATCACAGCCCATTGGAGCGGTTTCTAGACTCACATGCTGACTAGAATCTGAGTAGGACCACGTCAGGCTACCATAACTGGGCATTGAGGTCAATTTCAAGAAAACTCAAATTATGATCTTTCAAAAAAGCCAATGTCTTGAAACCAAACACCATTTTACTTTTGAATAACACCCAAATTAAACACACACAAAATAAACATTTCACCTTGGTCTGACCTTATTGGCATCAGAACATTTCAATAAAGCCATACATTCACTCCAACGAAAAGCACACAGGGCAATGTATGCATTAAAAACCAAGCTGTTCAGCATTAACATTCCAATTAGAATCTGGACTAAAATATTTGATAGTGTAATAGTACTGCTAGCACTATATGGCAGGCCTTCCAGAAAAATGCGTTTTCTTGTGATTGTTGCAGACAAAAATCCTTGGTTATGCGGCACGTTTTCTTAAAAAATGTGATGGAATATGTGGGATATTTATGCAATTTTATGGCGAGAAATTGCGGGAACTTGCAAAAATTGCGGGGAACTTGTGAAACAGTATGATGATGAAAAGAGAAAAAGTGATTCCCCCAACAACCCTGCTTTTCGATGATGTTCACGTCGCGTAATTACGTCACTTCATAACGTTCCCATGGCCACAGGGGAAACTGGCTGCTCTTTGTGTGAAGTAAACGCAACATTTTTCAACTTTCCACTAAGATATATGTACTTTTGTAACGAAAAATGCGGGATTATGAAATCATGCAAGCACCGTATATTTTGCACAGGAAATCGGCACAATTTTATGCCCGAAAGTGCGGCGATTTCAAAAATTAGCGGTCCCCGCATAAATATGCGGACTTTGGCTGATTATGCACTGAATTATGCGCCCGCAGATAATTGCGTTTTCTGGAGGTACTGATATTGATGTGAAATTTGGGGCCCACTCAGTAGATTGGAGCATGACTCCTGGATAAACACCCAATATAGACTCTACACACAGGATTCTGTAGAAGAATTCTAAACGTTCAAAGGAAAACACCAAATAACGCCTCTGTCAAGCAGAACTGGGACGTTTCCATTACTGCTAAATTTACAGAAACAAGCTATTACATTTTGGACACATCTTAATTTAAGCCAAAAAAGACACTTCATTTCAAAGCACTATAAACCCAAGAGCTGAGTCCTGAAAACTCAGTCAGCTGATGGTGAAGCTAACCAATGAGGCTCCCATCAGCACTGGTTCAAAACAACTCAAAAGAACAAAACAGATTGTGAATCATTCAAAAGATCAATATTTAGAACATTGGAAAAGTCTAACAAAACACAAAGTAGACTTAATTGTTATTTGACTCTTAACAGAATATAAATTGGCTTAATATCTGCACACTGTCTAAAGCAGAGACGGATCCTGACTAAATACAGGCTCAGTGACCACCAACTGGCCATAGAGACAGATTATTCCTAAGAAATATATGTTCCCATGCACGAAAAGCGCACAACTTTGCACACAAGTCCAGTCCTGTGCCAAACTTAATCAGTGTGATTTATATGCTAATAGTCCTGATAGTGGCGCTACAGCAGCCATGTAAAAACCTAAACTTTAAAAATTCATAACAAATCCACCGTACATGCTACAATGTCGCAATTTACGTCAAACTGTAGCCCCAATAGAGGAGAAAATATAATCAGCTTTTACCCAGTAGCTGTTATGAAGTCCATCACTCTACTTTTTGCAAAATCTGCAAAACTTCTTAAACCTATCTCCTCCCAATTGTTTTTGGCTCTGTTGACACCAAATGTAGGGAATTTCATCTCCAGACTGTTCTTGACAAATTTACTATTCAGAGTTTTGATATATTTGTAATAAAACATTTTACTGGATACAGTAGTGTAAAAAAATTCAGCAATTTCTTCAAAACTAAACCTTTGATGTTCATGGATAAAATTCACAATATCATGAGGTCACTGTTGATTTAGTGTGCAAAATGTCAGAATTTTTTTTTTTATGTTTGAATTGTGTCCTCATCTACACCATTACAATCAATGCAAAATAGAGCATCTTTTAACATCAGTTTATCACTAATTGATCTATGAGAAAATAAATTACAGGCATCTCATCGCATCTATGTTGTCCAAACAAAGTACACAAATTCTCTGAATTTTCTAGTGAGAAATGACTTTTTGACAGTAGTTTAAAATGCTGCATTTTCATGCAGTCCTGCCCCTTACATATCAAATATTGTGAAGCCAGTTGTTTCATCACCCAAATAATAGCTCCCTGAGATCAGCACCTGGCTATGGCGACAAAGGTTCTGAGTTTCCCGACAACTTACCAACTCTCACTTAACAGTAGCCCTGTTCCGTGGACATAACCACGGTGATGAGCAGGAATGTCTCTGTTTGGCACCTATGCTGACAGAACCCTTGACATTTTTCTCTCTCTTCTCCTCCATCCACGCTTTTTCCTTTTCTGCAGAGCGGCTATAATTAATTTTGGTATTGTTTGTTTCTTCTGTAATTACTGGAGTTATCTGACTGTGCCTCCTGTTCTAGTCTGACTCAGTCAGTCTGCTCTCCAGCTTTGTGGAGATGGTGGGGGTATAAGGTCTCCATCTAGTGGACTGATAGCACAACTACAGCTCATCTGTGGGTTCTCTGCCTTACACATGTTGGAACCATGGTTACAGCTGCTCAACCATCTCTAACTGTCCATGACTTTCTCCATGTCATTGCACTCAGATCTCCAGCACTGTGTGGGTGTGTGTGTGTGTGTGTGTGTGTGTGTGTTTTGTGTTGTGTTGAAGCCCAGAGCAGCAGCAGAGACCAGACTCTCCTGAACCTGAACCAGCTGTGTGTCCATCAAGAGCCACCAGTCCATGGATCCACCTTAAGTGTTTAAAGGACAGCTTCCTGCAGAGACTCAGTAAGTCAACATAGTCCCAGCTTTAACACTGCATCATGTTCTGTACATGTTCTAACAATGTGGTTGTTGCTTTTCATATATAACATTCAGAGGATACCACTGGATCAAGACAAGTCATTGTGGTTTTCTCAAACCTCCTGTGGATTTTAAATATAAAAACTGAAATATAATTCATTTTGCTGCATATTTCCTCATCTATAAACTCTGAGAAACTCAAACTGTTGTTGTAAAGTACCCTTCTGCCATTTAGTGGCTCTTATTTTGGCATTCTGTCCCTAAAAAAAGTTTAAATCGAAAATCCAATTGGGGATTAAGAAAAGTTAATGAAGTTGAGACCCATGTTCATTTGTGACAATTAATAATAATAATAATAATAATAATAATAATACATTTTATTTATGGGCGCTTCTCATAGCACTCCAAGGTCACCTTATAGTTAAAACAAGCAAAAATACAGTTAAAAAGGCAAATATAATTAAAACAAATACAGTAAAAAGGCAAATATAATTAAAACAAACATTTAAAAGATTGAGATAGAAAAATTAAAATGAAGCAATCTATCCATTATTTTGATGGAGAGTGTATCATGTGGGGTAGGCCTTTCGGAAAAGGTGGGTTTTGAGGGAGGTTTTAAAGGTGGGCAGAGACTCTATGGTACGGATGGAGAGTGGGAGGGAGTTCCAAAGGCGATGAGCAGAATGGCTGCAGGCTCTAAACCCCATTGCGGGCAGAAGGAGTGGAAAGCAGTGAGGAAGAGTTGAATCAGAGTGTTCTGGATGGAGCATGGGGCTGAAGGAGTTCAGAAACGTATGGAGGAGCGAGATTATGGAGGGCTTTGATGGTGAGAAGAAGAATATTTAAGTCAATACGGTATTGGACAGGGAGCCAGTGCAGTGGAGTGGAGTAATGTGTTCAGTTGTTGGGGTTCTGGTGATAATATGGGCAGCTGAGTTTTGGGCCAATTGGAGTTTATAGATGGACTTGTAGGGTAAACCAAAGAGGAGGGTGTTACAATAATCAATACGGGAAGTGACAAGAGCGTAGATGAAAGTAGCAGTATTATTGGGTGTAAGTGATGGATGAAGATGGTGTATGGTGCGTAAGTGAAAACAAGCAGACTGGGTGAGATTATTGATGTGTTTTTCAAAAGAAAGTGTGTTATCGAGGATGACACCGAGGCTCTTGACATGAGTGGAAGAGGGGACATTGGAATTGTTGATGATGAGTGAGAAATTGGGACATTTTGCTAGGGTGGATTTGGAGCCAACAAGGAGAATTTCTGTTTTGCTACTGTTTAATTTGAGGAAGTCATGAGTGAACCAGGTTTTAACTTTGTCTTAACAGTCAGACAAGGAAGACGGAGGGAGTATGGAAGTGGGTTTGGTGGACAAGTAGAGTTGGGTGTCATCTGCGTAGCAGTGAAATTGAATATTGTATTTCCTGAAAATAAAACCTAGAGGAAGTAAGTAAATTATTAAAAGAAGGGGCCCCTGGGGAACACCACTGGTAACTGGGGAGGGTTGTGATTGAACATTTTTAAGTTGTACAAACTGAATGCGGCCAGAGAGGTAGGATTTGAACCACTTGAGTGATGTATTGATGACACCAATGGAGGCTAGACGTCCAAGAGGATATTGTGAGAAATTGTATCAAAGGCAGCAGTCAAATCAAGAAGGATGAGTATGGTGAGAAAACCTGAGTCAGCGGCCATCAGTAGGTCATTGGTGACCTTGACTAGTGCTGTTTCTGTGCTATGGAGAGGGCAAAAACCAGATTGAAACTGTTCATAGAGGTTATTGTTAATGATATGATTATGGACCCGTGCAGCAACAGTTTTCTCTAGGGTTTTTGAGATAAATGGCAGGTTGGAGATCAGTCTATAATTATTTAGGTCTTTGGGATTTGCACCAGGTTTCTTAAGTACAAGGGTGATAGCAGCAGTTTTGATAGAGGAGGGAACATAAGCAAAAATAAAAGATGACTGGATGATGTTAGTTATAAGGAGGAGAGGGAGGGTAAACAGGTTTTAACTAGGTGGGTGGGCAGGTGGTCAAGCTGGCAGGTGGTGGATTTTGATTTTTGGACAATATCAAATATTTCATTGATTTTTCAACTTTAGTTTTGAAAAATGACATAAAACTATTACATTGAGAAATTGAATACAGGTGGGATGGGAGAGTATTCGGAGGTCATCAAATTGTACTAATTATGGAAAACCGAGTGTTCCCTTCGCCAGATGATATTAGATAAGTGTAGTATTTGGCTTGTGCTATAGAGAGGGAATCCTTATAGTGCAACATCTGGTTGTCATACATGTCCTTATGTACAACTAGCCTGCTTTTTTTGTAGAGACATTACAGGCTCCGTCCTTTTACTTTTAACTGACGTAGAGCTAGTGTGTACCATGGGGCAGAATACATAAAAGAAACGATTCGGGTTTTCAGAGGAGTGTCCAAGAGATTGTGCAGTCCATCATTGTACTGTGAAACCAGGTTGTCAGTGTTGTCTGATTTGTCAATGGGAAGATTGTTAATTCCAACAGAGAGAGCGGGTAGATCAATGTTCTTGATGTTTCGAAATGAAATGGAGCGAGGTGGATTTGTTTTAGATGGTGGTAAATTGACATTAAAAGAAATTAACTTATGGTCAGAGATGGGCAAGTCAGGGTCCAGGATGTGTCCTTTGTTGTGTGTGGGAAAGTCAGTGTGCTGTTGTAATCCAAAACTGTCCAGTACTGAGGAAAAGTCCCTTGTGAGAGTGTTGCTAGTATTGTCAATATGAATATTAAAATCACCCAAAATCATGACTATGACTATGATTATTAGGGGACATGGAGCAGAAAGATGTTAAGAAGGAAGAAAAATCAGTTAAAACAGTATTATTGTTGGACTTGGGTGGGCGATAGCTAGTTGCTAATATATTAGGGTCTGGCCCACTAATCTGTAGAACTATGGATTCAAATCAGTTGGAGGGAGGGGCGGTAACAGTGGCCACTCTCCATTTGTCCTTGTAGAGCATTGCAACCCCTCCCCCTTGACCTAACGCGCGGGATTGACAGGTGTAAACAAACCCAGGAGGTACAGCCTCGTTGAGCTGTGTGTAATCATTCTGCCGCTGCCAGGTTTCAGTCAGGCACAAGAAATCAAGTTTTTTGTTCTGTAGAAGAACGTAAATCAGGGGACCCTTGTTAGTAAGCGAGCGGATGTTGAACAGCCCCACAGAGACACTGCTGGAGGAGGAAACAGGAGTTGAGATAATGTCACTTTATTGTTAAAGTTGTTAATTTATTTTATTTTTAAAAGTTTGCAGATTTGTGTTCTCAGAAGTTTGATAAATGCTCAGTGCACTAAACTTTATTTTTTAATTGAAGTTTATTTGACAAAATATATATATTTTTTTATACATTATTTATACAAGATATGTTTTTACATTATACATTTTTAATTTAAGTATACAAGTGAAGATTGGTGTTCAATAAATGTTTTTGTTGAGAAATTTTGTGTATCTTAAGTAATTAAAAATGTATTTTTTTATTAGTGTTACATTTTATCTTTCAAATAGAGGTTTAAAAACAAGCACATATCGACCAAATATCGGCCAAAATAAATTGGCAGCATTTATCGGCCATCGGCTGACCCTGATTTCTAAAGATCGGCATCGGGCAGAGAAAAACCCATATCGGTCGACCTCTAATCAGAACTGTTGCTGCTCTGAGACATTTGTGTTACAGTTTTACTAAAGTTTGAAAGAACTGTCTGATTTTAGCATGTAACCACGATGACGGCGGTGGACCTTTTCAACACTCTGGAGGATTTAAGAGAAGATGAATTTAAGCAATTCAAATGGTTTCTGCAGCAGCAGGACATCCTGGAAGGCTACCAAAGCATCAAAGTGTCCAAGCTGGAGAACGCAGAAAGACAGGACACAGTGGATGTGATGGTTAAAACCTTTCAACTTCATGGAGCTCTGAAGGTTACCAAGAAGGTTTTAGAGAAGATCAACAGGAATGATCTGGTCCAGAGTCTGCCAGACACCAGCTCAGGACCAGAAGGTCAGTCAATCTTTTTAATATGTATTTTCAGTCAGAAAGACTGGGGAATGAAGTGTGCTTTTGCATCACAGTGACATACTGTATGTAATGGGTTGACTTAACTGTGAGGAGTAATTGTGTGTCTTTTAATTTAATTTAATTTAATTGTAACAGTACATTCTTTTCGGGTGAGTGGTGTTGCTGTTCATGTCAGTAATTCGTCAATGATAATTTAAATGTTACTATGCATTTCCACACAGAGTCAGTGAATGTCAATGATGCTGGAAAGGCTTCAGAGAACAGAGGAACTCCCTCCTCTCAGAGCAAAGGTAAGCTGCTGTATTCTCTGGTAAGTATGGAAGCCCTGAGTGACAAAGTGTACTTTTAAAGTTTGAAAAAATATAGTTCAAGTATCTTAGTGACTCCATTCTCCTAGAAGTTAATTATGGTGTACTACAATTTACTTGAAGAACATTAGCTTTCCGAGCTAATGTGAAAGTGTTGACATATGAAAGCATCAAACTGCATTTTAGATGAAGGAGATGAGCAGATATCCAGTAGTTCCTCGTCCCCATTTGCTCCTGTTAAAGTGCATGTACGCAGGAAGTTTCTACCTGGAAGGTATTGGAAACAAATGCTGTGTTTGGGTCGATAGTGAAAATAAATTATCTCTATTTTTGCTAGTGACCCCCTGGAACCCCTCACTTTGGGAACCACTGTTTTAAGATCACATAATTAGCTCTAAACAGGAGTTGATCAGCTGAATAACATGCATGAGCAAATGACAATAATTCATGCTCGTCACATATTGAAGCTGAAGGATAAGAAACAGCCAAGTATTTAGATTTGACAGAGTGAGTCTGAGAGAGAGGTGTGTGAATTGTAATGCCATTGGATCAATCAAGTAAAAACAGTAAATAATCACATTATTTATCTCTGTTTCAGTTGATGCCAGTGGTGATGAAGAAAGTGATTTGTTTGTCAAGTGTGTGTAAAAATATTGTTAAAAACAGTCCATGTTAAATATTTAAATAGATGATTATTTTCTAGTATAGTTGAGTATTTGGGAATAGTTGAGTATTTGGGAATCATTATTGATAACAAGTTGACCTTTGACCTGAACACAGACATGCTGAATAAGAAAAGTCAGGAACGTCTCTTCTGTCTGAGAAAGTTAGCTAAGTTTCAAGTAGACAGATCCCTGATGACATTGTTTTATAAATCTTTTATTGAGTCCGTTTTTTACTTTTTCATGTATTTGCTGGTATGCTTCTCTTAGTTTAAAACAGAAGAACACATTAGCGGTAACACTTTACAATAAGGGTACATTAATAAGCATTAGTTAATGCATTAATAAGCATTAACTAACCGTTATTAAGGGTTGAATAAATTGTCTAATAAACATTTATTAACAATGCTCATGTTAACTAAGGTATTAATTGATGCATTATTTACCATTAGTTGATGCACTAACTAACTGTTAATCACAGTTAACTAAGGTGTTTATTTTACCATTAGTAAATGCAGTAATAAGCCTTCACTAATTATTAAAAACAGTTAATTAAGGTGTCTATTATATCATTAGTAAATGGAATAATAAGCCTTGAATAACTGTTAATAACAGTTAACTGAGGTGTCTATTTAACCATTAGTTAATGCAGTAACAAGCCTTGACCAACTGTTAATAACAGTTAACTAAGGTGTATATTTTAACATTAGGTAATGTACTAAAAAGCCTGAACTGGAAAAAAAGCTAACTTAAGTGTCTAAGTAAAGCCTTAGTTGATGTTGATGAAGGTATTTCCTAATATTACTAGGTGGTTGATAAAGATGTTTGATAGCATGTGTGTGTTGAGGTTCACGGCCAAGCCATGTCATTATGAGAAAACTTTTTTTTATTGTTTATTTACGGGTCATGGTTTTTCACATACCTTTGTCCACTATATTTGTCCATCCTCCAACATTTGACTTACTTTTGGTAGAGGGTGAGATCAGGGAAAATACTCCATAGTCTCCATGCAGAGGTTTGCTTCTTCCTTGGTCTTCATATAGACATTAACCTTGTGCATGCTATATAAGCATTACTTAACCTTAAATGGTCACTTAATTAATGTGTAACAATACTGAATAAGCCTTAATTAACCATCAATAAACAGTTATTAATGCTCTTTGGTAGACTTATTGTAAGTAGAGAACATATGCACCTTAACAAACACTTAATTAATGTGTAACAATACTGAATAAGCCTTACCTAAATATTAATAAACATTTATAAATGCTCTTTGGTAGACTTATTGTAAAGTAGAGAACATATGCACCTTAACTAACACTTAATTAATGTGTAACAATACCGAATAAGCCTTAATAAACCATCAATAAACAGTTATTAATGCTCTTTGGTAGACTTATTGTAAAGTAGAGAACATATGCACCTTAACTAACACTTAATGTGTAACAATACCGAATAAGCCTTAATAAACCATCAATAAACAGTTATTAATGCTCTTTGGTAGACTTATTGTAAAGTAGAGGACATATGCACCTTAACTAATAATTAATTAATGTGTAACAATACTGAATAAGCCTTTCCTAACCATCAATAAACAGTTATTAATGCTCTTTGGTAGACTTATTGTAAAGTAGAGGACATATGCACCTAAACTAATTCTTAATTAATGTGTAACAATACTGAATAAGCCTTACCTAACCATCAACAAACAGTTATTAATGCTCTTTGGTAGAGTTATTGTAAAGTGGAGAACATATGCACCTTTATTAATACTTAATTAATGTGTAACAATGCTGAACAAGCCTTACCTAACCATCAATAAACAGTTATTAATGCTCTTTGGTAGACTTATTGTAAAGTAAAGAACATATGCGGGTCATGGTTTTTCACATACCTTTGTCCACTATATTTGTCCATCCTCCAACATTTGACTTACTTTTGGTAGAGGGTGAGATCAGGGAAAATACTCCATAGTCTCCATGCAGAGGTTTGCTTCTTCCTTTGTCTTCATATAGACATTAACCTTGTGCATGCTATATAAGCATTACTTAACCTTAAATGGTCACTTAATTAATGTGTAACAATACTGAATAAGCCTTACTAAACCATCACTAAACAGTTACAAATGCTCTTTGGTAGACTTATTGTAAAGTAGAGAACATATGCACCTTAACTACACTTAATTTAGTATTTAACAACAATACTGAACAAGCCTGACTAAACCATAACTAAACAGTTAGTAATGCTCTTTGGTAGACTTATTGTAAAGTAGAGAATATATACACCTTAAATAACACTTAATTAATGTATAACAATACTGAACAAGCCTAACTAAACCATAACTAAACAGTTATGAATGCTCTTTGATAGACTTATTGTAAAGTTAAGAACATATGCACCTTAACTTACACTTGATAAATGCATAAGAGTGCTGAATAAGCATTACTGATGATTAATGATTCATAGTTTATTAATACTCTTTGACTTAAACGTCCACACAGCTTTTAAACATTAGTGAAACATTGTCAATGTGAAATCAAATCTTCATGACAACCTTCTGTTATGCACACACATATTCAAAATGTAAACACGGTTTTCATTTGATTCTGAGTCAGTTCTCATATTTCTTTCCACTGAGACTCAGAGCTATAACAGTTTAAATCCTGTATGGAGATAACACTGGAAATTGTCACGCTCTCGTCATCTTCACTGTCATGTCTTCTGGATAGTTTTCCTCTCTTGAAACCTAACAAACCAAGTGGGATATATTAATTTCTTTTAAATGCATGCAAAAGCTACGGACGCAAGAATTGATTGTTCACTATCAACATCAAATCTTTACACATATTGTACAAATGACAACAAAACATGATAGGGCAGCCTTAATGGTACACACTCTACCTAGTGAGTGGTGAGCTGCCTTGACGATCATGATTATTCATTATCTAGATAGTGTCCAGAATATTAATTCATTGATGAATCTGACAGCCAGCAATCACAGCATTCACATGTTTGTTTATATAAATTACAGTATATTATGCACCATAAATAATCATTGTCATAGTGTAGCCTCCCCAGCTGAAAGATGGTCTTCATGGTTGGATGGTTTATTCACTTTCTATGCAGAAATCAACCTAAATAAAAATCCTAGTACAATATTAAAATGATTCTCCTATGAACTTTTTTCACATCCAATATACCGTAGTAATTGAATTTCTATCTCTCAAGTTAGCTACACCGTTTCATGTAGCTAAACAGGCTCATTAGCCTGGTAATTAACTGCAGGCTAAAATATGTTGACTTGCTAGCTTTACTTGCACATACTCATCTCCAAGTCCGTAAAACTCTTAAACGGTATATCATAAAGTGACTGACAATACAAACGATATAAGAGTAAACACTGACAAACCTTGTTCCTTTATCAGCCAGATGATAAACGAGATAAGCATACACCATGCTTTCTTTTGCAGAGTATCAGCAGCACATGTTGCCCATGGCCTCAGCCCGCTTTTAATACTTCCGGTTACGGTCTTTTCAAAATAAAAGCGCTAGCTAGCAAGTTAGCTAGCTTTAGGGAACCAAAATGACAATGTTCTCTGGCAGAAGTTTCTGCAATTAACTTATGTTAGAACTAACATAACAGCCAAATTAGCTCTAAGTGACCCACATATTAGTTCGTTTCACTCATTTAATAATCTATAGCAGTTTCCAGCGTTAGCGTTTTTATTTTTGAAAAGATCGAAACCGGAAGTATATATTTGTTCCCACAAGCGGGCAAAGTGTGCAGCTCATACAAGCAAAACGTTTTATGTTTAACTTGTTTAGCACCTAGTTGATAATGGGATAAGGTTGGTCATTGTTTCCTCTAATATTGTTTGTATTTTGAGTCACTTTATGATATGCTGTTAAAGACTTTTACGGACTTAGAGATGAGTAAGTAAAGCTAGCATGTCAACATTAGCCTGCAGTTAATATTACCAGGCTAATGAGCCTGTTTACATAAAAAGGTGTAACTTCAGAGATAGAAATGCAATTACTACAGTATACTGGATGTGATAGAAGGTTCAAAGGAGAACCATTTTATATTTAATTGAATATGTCATTATAATTAAGGTTGATTTCTTAAAAACAAGTGAATAGGAATGGGAAGTAACACTCAATGTAAGCACTCAAAGGGTAATTTAGAATAATATATGTGTAAAAGGGGTTAAAATAAAAAAGATGGATACATTTAAACTAAAAGTATTTAGTTTTCGTTGTTTTCTCAACTGTTACAATGGTTAGATGCAATGTGTTCAAGGCATGTTTGAAACTGCAAAGGAAAAATTAAGTCTTGGTGAACCTTTAGTTAAAGAGAGTCAGACCATCCCTCAGCCGGGGAGGCTACACTATGATAATGATTATTTATGGTTCATAATATACTGTGATTTATATAAACAAACATGCAAATGCTGTGATTGCTGGCTGTCCGATGCATCAATGCATTAATATTCTGGACACAATCTAGATAATGGATAATCATGATCGTCAAGGTAGCTCACCACTCACTAGGTATTGTGTGCCATTAAGGCTGCCCTATCAAGTTTTGTTGTCATTTGAGTGTACAATATGTGTAAAGATTTGACGGTGATATAGTTAACGATCAATCCTTGCATACGTAGCTTTTGCATGCATTTAAAAGAAATTGAACTTCCCACTTGGTTTGTTAGGTTTCAAGAGAGGAAAACTATCCAGGAGACATGACAGTGAAGATGACAAGAGTGGGAAAATATCCAGTGTAATCTCCATACAGGACTCAAACTGTTATAGTGCTGAGTCTTCAGTGGAAAGAAAGATGAGAACTGACTGAGTCAAACTCAGAATCAAATGAAAACCTTGTTTACATTTTGCATGTGTGCGCATAACAGAAGGTTATCATGAAGATTTTATTTCACATTGACAATGTTTCACTAATGTTTAAAAGCTGTATTAATGTTTAAGTCAAAGAGTACTAATAAACTGTAAATCATTGTTTAGTAATGTTTATTCAGCACTGTTATGCATTTATCAAATGTAAGTTAAGGTGCATATGTTCTTAACTCTAGAATAAGTCTACCAAAGAGCATTATAGGGGTGTCCCCGACTAAGGATTTGCACATTCGAATCAGAATTGACGAATCTTTCTATAGTCGACTGACAGTCGAATCATCTGTGTGTGTGTGTGTGTGTGTGTGTGTGTGTGTGAATGGGTTGGGAGGGGCATGACACTAGTCAGCAGGAGGGTAACATGTAAACCGCAGGCGCGTATGGACGCGTATTTCGCATCCACCGCATGCATAACCGTCTCTATTTTGGGAACTGTGTGCGCATTAATTCTTTAAAACCTTCAACATCCACAACATTCACTGGCCTCATTGTGAAGCGAAATAAACTCTGCAATTTTGTCCCTGATTTCTCTTTTCCTTTTCTCGGGCAATGGCGGTCTCAAATCTAGCTTTCTTTGAGTTAGTTTTGGCGCAGCTCCGGTACTACTACTACTACTGCTAGTACTACTACTACTACTACTACTACTAGATGAACTGCTTTCGTCAGTCTGATACTGTAATTAATAAACGTACCCGTTTTAAGTGGAAAGCCATGTTTGTTGTTGACGAGTGGTAGGACATGAGCTGTTGGCACAACTTGCATTTTACTTTTTTTGGATCATCTTTTACCATTTGAAAGTGCATCCACACTTTAGATTTTCTTTTTCCAGACATTGTTAAGTAATGTTAATCTCCTCGTCTGATGCTCCTCGTCTGTCGCGGATCAGGGAAAGTGAAACTTGTGAATCTTTCACAGGGGTGGTTGGATTTACACACACACACACACACACGTAAAAAATATTTATTGAACTTTTCTTTCTTTCTTTTTTTTTTACAGCATTATCATAATTAAAGGCTGTATATAACTTAATATAACCATAAAAAAACAGTAGTTCTGTGTGAAATTAGACATTGAGCACCCCCATATTGCCAAAATGGTATGATCCTCGTTTAACGTAATAACAACCGCGAAGATCCGACTGTGAGATTGTTGGTCGAATCAGGCTCCGCATATCGATGCATCGAATCTTCGACTATTCGGGGTCACCCCTAGAGCATTAATAACTGTTTATTGATGGTTTATTAAGGCTTATTCAGTATTGTTACACATTAATTAAGTGTTACTTAAGGTGCATATGTCCTCTACTTTACAATAAGTCTACCAAAGAGCATTTATAACTGTTAATTGATGGTTTATTAAGGCGTATTCAGTATTGTTACACATTAATTAAGTGTTACTTAAGGTGCATATGTCCTCTACTTTACAATAAGTCTACCAAAGAGCATTAATAACTGTTAATTGATGGTTTATTAAGGCTTATTCAGTATTGTTACACATTAATTAAGTGTTAGTTAAGGTGCATATGTTCTCTACTTTACAATAAGTCTACCAGTGCATTAATAACTGTTTATTGATGGTTAGGTAAGGCTTGTTCAGCATTGTTACACATTAATCAAGTATTAGTTAAGGTGCATATGTCCTCTACATTACAATAAGTCTACCAAAGAGCATTAATAACTGTTTATTGATGGTTAGGTAAGGCTTGTTCAGCATTGTTACACATTAATTAAGTATTAATAAAGGTGCATATGTTCTCCACTTTACAATAAGTCTACCAAAGAGCATTAATAACTGTTAATTGATGGTTAGGAAAGGCTTGTTCAGCATTGTTACACATTAATTAAGTATTAATAAAGGTGCATATGTTCTCCACTTTACAATAAGTCTACCAAAGAGCATTAATAACTGCTTATTGATGGTTAGGAAAGGCTTTATTATTAATTAATATATTAATAAAAAATAAAATTTTCTTTTTTTTTAAAAAAAAAATAAAAAAAAAAAAAAAAAAATTTTTTTTTTTTTTTTTTTAAAAGCTTATTCTATATTTTTACACAATAAATAAGTGATTTTTTTGTTTTTTTACACATTAATTAAGTGACCATTTAAGGTTAAGTAATGCTTATATAGCATGCACAATAATGTATATAGGTTAATGTCTATATGAAGACAAAGGAAGAAGCAAACCTCTGCATGGAGACTATGGAGTATTTTCCCTGATCTCACCCTCTACCAAAAGTAAGTCAAATGTTGGAGGATGGACAAATATAGTGGACAAAGGTATGTGGACAACCATGACCTGTAAATAAACAATAAAAAAATGTTTTCTCATAATGACAAGGCTTGGCCGTGAACCTCAAGACACACATGCTATTAAACATCTTTATCAATCACCTAGTAATATTAGGAAATACCTTCATCAACATCAACTAAGGCTTTCCTTCGACAATTTAGTTAGCTTTTATTTCCACTTCAGGCTTTTTAGTACATTACCTAATGTTAAAATATACACCTTAGTTAACTGTTATTAACAGTTGGTCAAGGCTTGTTACTGCATTGACTAATGGTTAAATAGACACCTTAGTTAACTGTTATTAAGAGTTATTCAAGGCTTATTATTCCATTTACTAATGATATAATAGACACCTTAATTAACTGTTTTTAATAATTAGTGAGGACTTATTAGTGCATTTACTAATGGTAAAATAAACACCTTAGTTAACTGTGATTAACAGTTAGTTAATGCATCAACTAATGGTAAATAATGCATCAATTAATACCTTAGTTAACATGAGCATTGTTAATAAATGTTTATTAGACAATTTATTCAACCCTTAATAACGGTTAGTTAATGCTTATTAATGCATTTACTAATGCTTATTAATGTACCATTATTGTAAAGTGTTACCACATTAGCAATGGTAAATAAAGTTAGCAGCAAAATTATCGGGATTCAACAGGTAAAACTAAATGAACTGTACAATAGACATGTAGTGAAAAAGGCGGAATCCATCATGTCTTGTAGTTCTCACCCCCTGCATGCAGAATTTAAGATGTTGCCTTCTGCTTCCCGCCTTAATCAGCCATACATCAAAACAAATAGATATAAATTTTCCTTTGTACCCTTTGCTATCTCTTTGATAAATTCTGAAAAAAGAGGTAACATCTGCACTGAATTGAAATTTGAATTTAAATGTTAGTGGTATTAATAAATCAATTTGTCGGATGTGTATTGTAAATTTTAATGATGTTGAATGTTTTTGTTGTCATGTATTGTTTGGGTACTACTTTGCAACTGCAGCAAAATGAATTGCCCCTCTGGGACAAATAAAGGTCTTGAACTTGAAAAGTTGATAATTTTCTTAAGCCACTGTACGTCAGATGTGCTGTGCAAAGCATTTTAATGCAAAGGGCCTTTCTATTAGATTTTTTTTTTATTTAACCTTTATTTATTCAGGGGAGGTTCACTGAGAGGCAACCTCTCTTTTGCAGGAACGCCCTGATCACATTCACACAGTTCCACATTCATACCTGGAAGCTGCCCAGTACAACCACAGTCTGATCTGCTGGCCACTGAGCAGCTCCACTGGAGCAGTTGG
Organism: Perca fluviatilis; assembly: GCF_010015445.1. NCBI lineage: Eukaryota > Metazoa > Chordata > Actinopteri > Perciformes > Percidae > Perca > Perca fluviatilis. The sequence continues at coordinate 3,931,757 of NC_053112.1, read as the reverse complement.
GGTTAAGGGCCTTGCTCAAGGGAACCTCAGTGGTGGTAATGAGGGAGGGACAAGCGCTGTTCTTTCACTTTCCCCACCCAGATTTTATCCTGTCGGTCTGGGGATTGAACCGACGACCTCCCGGTCACAAGCTCGCTTCTCTAACCTTTAGGCCACCACTGCCCAAATTGGTAATAATAAAGCCACTTGGAGTAGGTGGCTCAGTGTTGAGCTAACCGAGGATCAGCCATAAACTGTATTGTACAGCGATGAGCAACTTCACAGCTTCCTCAAGTTTAACCCAACTTAATTTATTCACTTGAGGTGAAACCAAATAGGCTTTCTCCAACAGACTTTGCATCTGTATTATACAAAGTGGCGACAGGATAAATTCATTCAATTGTATTTATAGTATCAAATCATTACAAGAGTTATCTCAAGACACTTTACAGATAATTTACAAAGACCCAAACATTTCCCACGAGCAAGCATTTCGGTGCATCAGTGGTGAGGACAAAACGTCCTGTTAGCCAGAAACGTTGGACAGTCCCAGGCTCTTTGTGGGTGCCACCAAGCCCAGTTTGTTTTGTGTCTAGTTCTGATCATTCGGTGTCTATAATGATGATAATAAAACTTCAGTAACATTGTTATGATGGTATCAGTGAGTAGTGGGAGATTAAAAAGGCAGTGCTGTGCACATGCTTGAATATAAATTGGAAGTTACTCATCAGCTGGTTTCAAGCAGCTGATGGGTGAATCAATGCAAGCATCACTTCAATGCTCTGCCCAAAATAACACAGAGACATTACTGACTGTATAAAATGTTTGGTTGACCATAATGATATTTTAGATGGCTACATTTTATGTTATTTAAAAGGTAAGATATTTGAGTAGATGGTTATTCTCAGGAAGCCAATTATTTAGTAAAAGAGTATGTGTGTACTGATTCTGAGTCTGTAGACAAACATCATTATCCTTTAAATTTTCTATTTTTGTTTTCAACACAGACGGGATTGTTCCAGTACCAAAGCCACCACGACACATCTCATATTATCAACAAAAGCTTCAGCCAAACCTCCAAAATGAGTTTTTGTGTGCACAAGAGGGGTGGGCACAAAATAAAGATGGGCGACCTCTGGATGATATCTACACAGATCTGTACATCAAAGCTACTGGTGACGTACACATCAACACACAGCATGAGGTCAGGCAGATTGAGACAGTGAAGCCAACAGATACAGAGACAACAATTACACCTTGTGACATGTTCAAACACCCTTCTGTAAAAAAGAGACCCATAAGAACAGTACTGACCAATGGAATCGCAGGAATTGGAAAAACATTTCTTGTGCACAAGTTTGTGTTGGACTGGGCTGAAGGAAGAGCCAATCAAGATGTGCATCTCGTTTTCCCCTTCACCTTCCGCCAGCTGAATTTAAAGAAGGGAGAAAAGTGGTGTTTGGCAGAGCTCATTCATGAATGTATCTGGGAGACCAGAGACATCAAGGAAGAAGCTCTTAATCACATTTTTACAGCTCTGCAGTCATCAGGAAACACCAACTATGACAGGAGTGAATTCAAACTTCTGTTTGTTTTGGATGGACTGGATGAGAGCCGCCTTGATCTGGACTGCTCCACCAATAAAAACCAGACAATTAAAATTGATGTGACAGTGCCGACCTCAGTGGACGAGCTGCTGACAAACCTCATCAAGAAGAAACTTCTTCCCTCTGCTCGCATCTGGATAACCACACGACCTGCAGCAGCCAATCAGATCCATTCTGATTTTGTAGACATCATGACGGAGGTCAGAGGGTTCACTGATCCACAGAAGGAGGAGTACTTTAGAAAGAGATTCACAGATCAGGAGCGGGCCAGTAGAATCATCTCCCACATCAAGACATCACGAAGCCTCCACATAATGTGCCACATCCCAGTCTTCTGCTGGATCACTGCTACAGTTCTAGAGGAATTGATCAAAACCAGAGAGGGAGGAGAGCTGCCCAAGACCCTGACTGAGATGTACGCAGAATTCCTGGTGTTTCAGATTCATCAGACAAAAGAGAAGTATGACCCAGAAGAGTGCATTCAGTACATTGAGTCATTAGCAAAACTGGCTTACCATCAGCTGGAAAAGGGCAACCTGATCTTCTACGAGAAGGATCTAGAAAAGAGTGGCATTGACGTCAGTGGAGCCTCGGTGTGCTCGGGAGTGTTCACAGAGATCTTCAAAGAGCAACGTGGGAGGAAGGATGATAAAAAAAAGATGTTTAGCTTCATCCATCTGAGTGTTCAAGAGTTTCTGGCTGCTCTTCATGTAGAGAGCGAAGTCATTAACAGAAACAAGAATGTGATGTTCGGGCAAAGTATCTTCAAAAAAGTGTGGGAAGTTTTCAGCAGAACATCAACAACAGAGGTCCAAAGGTTTGCTATTGACAAGGCCTTACAGAGTCCAATCGGCCACCTGGACTTGTTCCTTCGCTTCCTCCTGGGTCTTTCTCTGCAGACCAATCAGGATCTTCTCAAAGACCTGCTGGCTCAGACAGGAAGTAGCTCACAGACCAATCAGGAAACAGTCAACTATATCAAGAAGAAGATCAGTGAGAATCTGTCTCCAGAGAAAAGCATCAATCTGTTCCACTGTCTGAATGAACTGAATGAGCATTCTCTATTGGAGGAGATCCAACAGTACCTGAGTTCAGGAAGTCTCTCCACAGATAATCTGTCTCCTGCTCAGTGGTCAGCTCTGGGCTTCATCTTACTGTCATCAGGAAAAGATCTGGACGTGTTTGACCTGAAGAAATACTCTGCTTCAGATGAGGCTCTTCTGAGGCTGCTGCCAGTGGTCAAAGCCTCCAAAAAAGCTCTATAAGTGCATCGATTACTGAAGATACTAACTATATCAGATGTGTAGGGTTTTTCTCAACTAATTAATCTTTTAGTCAACTGATTGTCAAGATTTAGTCAACAAATTGATTAATTGATCAATTCCTGCAAATTGTTTCTTCAGTTTCATTGTAACTCCACAGATTAAATCAGCCAAATGAAGAAAAAATCATCTGCCACTTTATAGTTCATTTGAGGTTGAAATTAATTAGTGTGAATGATTGTGATCCAACAGATGTGACTACATTTTTTGAAATTTCCTTTAATAGTTTCCTGACTCCTGTAATATACACAATCCAAGACATAGATTTGTTGTTTGAATCATTAACTCAGTCTGGACAACCGTAGAAATATGATGTGTTGTAGATGTGTACAGAAAGTCATTTCAAATACAGATCAGAAGTGAAGTTGCTTTCTACTGCACTGAAGAGTCCACACTGTAAACTGGAGACTCTCACGTAAGGAATAATAAAGCTTTGAAGGGTGATCCATTGTATTACATTTTATTTAGCTGATGCTTTTATCCAAAGTGAATTACAGTGACGTTCAAGTGCAGTCAACCATGTAGATAAAACTAAGAAAAGCAAGAATCACATAGAAGTACATTAGCTTCAAATAAGCTAAAATACAACATGTACGTGCAATTTCTTTTATAAAACCACCATCTTCTTAGGTGCAGTTGGAAGAGATGTGTTTTTAGCCTGCATTGGAGGATGTGTAGACTTTCGGCTGTCCTGATGTCGAGGAGTTTGTTCCACCATTTAGGAGGCGGGACAGCAAAAAGTCTGGATTACATTGAGTGACTATAGGTGTCCCTCACGGTGAAGGAGCAGCAAACATATTGGCCAATGGCAAGAGCCTGGACCAGAAACTGAGAGTCAGAAAAGGCTGTATTGTTGTATCTACATGATCGTGTTGTTGCAGCAATGTTGGCAGTGAGGGAGAGTTGGCCGTTGACTGTCACACCCAGGTTCCTAGCAGTCCTGGTGGGGACTACCACAGAGTTGTCGATCTGGGTGGAAGAGCCCTTCCCTGGAAGGAAAAGCAGCTCAGTCTTGTGAAGGCTGAGTTTCAAGTGGTGTGTGGACATTCAATGAGAGATGTCAGTCAGACAGGCGGAGATACTTGCTGGTACTTGTGTTTCAGACTGGGGAAAAGAGAGAATTAATCAGGTGTCATCTGCATAGTTGTTGTAGAAAAAAACCTATGTGAGTGAAAAACAGAACCAAGAGGGAGTTGGTGTACAGAGAGAAGAGGAGGGGGCCCAGGACAGAACCATGAAGGATGCCATTGTGAGTGGAGGGTTATGGTACAGATTCTCTCAAAGTTACCCGGTAGGTGCGATCTTTAAGGTAAGATGTGAGCAGAATGTGCCGAAACTGAGACACAGATCCTGATGGGTGAAAATTAGGTTCTGCTGGTTCACTGTTTCAAATGCAGCAGAATGGTCCAGAAGGATGATCACAGAGGGGAGAGAGGCTGCTCTAGCAGTTTCAAGCTGCGCAGAGACAGAAATGAGGGCAGTTTTAGTTGAGTGGCCTGCCTTGAAACAAAACTTGTTGGGATCAAGAAGGTTGCTCTGGTGGAGATAGGAAGAGAGTTGGTTGAAGATAGTAAATTTGAGTGTTTTGAAGAAAACAGAAGAAGAGAGACAGGTCTGTTGTTGTTAACTTCAGGCAGGGTGAGTGTGGATGTTGTTGGAGATGGGTCACTGTCGCTTCTTTGAGAGAGTCCAGGAAACAGCCGGTTGACTAGGTGCTGATAATAAGATGAGTGAGAAAAGGGTGACCCAAGTCTTTCACAAGGTGTTGTCATTCTTCTTTTCCTGGTAGCTACCTTAATATAAATATTATAATGTAAGTCACATCAAATACAGATAAATATGTTTTCATTTATGTTCTGTTCATATATGTAGGCTGAGTGGCTGTGGTCTGTCAGAGAGAAGCTGTAAAGCTCTGTCCTCAGTTCTCAGCTCAGAGTCCTCCCGTCTGAGAGAGCTGGACCTGAGTAACAATGATCTCACGGATACAGGAGGGAAGCTGCTTTCTGCTGGACTCGAGCTTCCACACTGTAAACTGAAGACTCTCAGGTCAGGAATAATAAACCTGTAAAGGGTGAACCAGATCTGTCACACAGTGTTTAAATTTTTCTTCAGTTAACCACTTTACTTTATGATAATAGTAATGCCTACCTAAACATAAATGTAATTAATATCAAATACAGATAGTTTCTTTTTTTTACATGTGTTCTGTACATATTTTTTAGGCTGAGTGGCTGTAACCTGTCAGAGAGCAGCTGTGAAGCTCTGTCCTCAGTTCTCAGCTCCAAGTCCTTTAGTCTGAGAGAGCTGGACCTGAGTAACAATGACCTAAAGGATGTAGGAGGAAAACTGCTTTCTACTGGAGTGAAGAGTCCACACTGTACACTGGAGACTCTCAGGTCAGGAATAATAAACCTGTAAAGGGGGGAACTAGATCTTTCACACTGTCTTCATGTTTCTTTAGACAGTTAACCACTTTATTTTATTAAAGTAGCTGCTATCTAAATATAAGTGAGTAATATCAAATACAGATAGCAATGTTTTTTACATATGTTCTGTACAAAATATTTAGGCTGAGTGGCTGTAATCTGTCAGAGAGAAGCTGTGAAGCTCTTTCCTCAGTTCTCAGCTCCAAATCCTCTAGTCTGAGAGAGCTGGACCTGAGTAACAATGACCTAAAGGATTCAGGAGGGAAGCTGCTTTCTACTGGAGTGAAGAGTCCACACTGTACACTGGAGATTCTCAGGTCAGGAAAAATGAACCTGTAAAGTGGGAACCACATCTTTCACACTGTGTTTTCATTTTACTTTAGACTGTTAACCACTTTATTTTATGAAAGTATGTGCTATCTACATATAAGTGTAAGTAATATCAAATACAGATAGAAATGTTTTTATAGTTGTTCTGTACATATTTTTAGACTGAGTGGCTGTAACCTGTCAGAGAGAAGCTGTGAAGATCTGTCCTCAGTTCTTAGCTTAGAGTCCTCTAGTCTGAGAGAGCTGGACCTGAGTAACAACAATCTGAAGGATTCAGGAGGAAAGCTGCTCTCTGCTGGACTAAAGAATCAATGCTGTAAACTGGAGACTCTCAGGTCAGAATTCAGTTTCTGTTAAAGAAATAACCATTTAAATGTTGCTTTATATACAAGTTAATATACACTACTGGTCAAAAGTTTTAGAACACCCCAATTGTTTTTGTTTTTTATTGAAACTTTAGCAGTTCAAATCCAATGAATAGCTTGAAATGGTACAAAGGTAAGTGGTGAACTGCCTGAGGTTAAAAAAAAAGTAAGCTTACCCAAAAATAATGTACATTTCAGTATTTTACAAAAAGGCCTTTTTCAGGGAACATGAAATAGGTAAAAAACATAAAGCTGTTCTGCAGCAATGGAGCTTGATCAAGCTTTGAAAGTTGGTGCTACCAATTCCCACAGGTGTTCCAATTTATCTGGATTACTTACAACCCCCTCTGTTTGTATAAAAGTATTGTTGGAACACACTGTGATACCATACCCTTGTGAGCATTATTTGAACAGTATTGTACTGCAGAAAGTAGTGTGTTGCCATAAAAATGGCGGGAAAAAGGCAATTAACAATGGAAGAGAGACAGACCATCATAACACTTAAGAATGTTGGTCTTTCCTACAGAGAAATTGCGAAGAAAGTCAAGGTGTCAGTGAGTACAGTATTCTTCACCATCAAAAGGCACTAAGAAACTGGAGGAAACTCTGACAGGAAGAGGTCTGGCAGACCCAAAGCCACAACAGAATCAGAAGACAAGTTTCTGAGAGTCAACTGCTTGCGTGATAGGCGGCTCACAGGACAACAGCTTCAAGCACAGCTTAATAGTGGTCATAATAAGCAAGTCTCAGTTTCAACTTTAAAGAGAAGACTTGGAGCTGCAGGTTTGATACGTCGAGTTGCAGCAAGAAAGCCATTGCTAAGACGTCAGAATAAGAAAAAGAGTCTTGCCTGGGCCAAGAAATATAGTCAATGTACTACTGAAGACTGGAAGAAGGTGTTATGGACTGATGATTCTAAATTTTAAATCTTCGGTTCATCACGCACGATTTTTGTACGCCGTCGAGTAGGCGAAAGGATGGTTCCTCAGTGTGTGACATCAACTGTCAAACATGGAGGAGGAAGGATGATGGTCTGGGACTGTTTTACTGGATCCAGGGTCGGTGATTTGTACAGAGTGAAAGGCACCCTGAACCAAAATGGCTACCACAGGATTTTGCAGCGCCATGCAGTACCCTCTGGTATGCGCCTAGGTGGTCAGGGGTTCATCCTACAGCAAGATAATGACCCAAAACGTAAGTCCAAGCTATGCCCGAACTACCTTAGGAAAGAACAAGATGGTAAGCTTAAAAACATGGAGTGGCAAGCACAGTCACCAGACTTAAACCCCATAGAGCTGGTTTGGGATGAACTGGACAGAAAAGTGAAAGCAAAGCAACCTACAAGTGCGACCCATTTATGGGAACTTCTGCAACAGAGTTGGGAAGAAGTTTCTGAAGAATATTTGATGTCCATTGTAGAAAGAATGCCACAAGTGTGTTCAGCTGTTATATCTGCCAAAGAGGGCTACTTTGATGAGTCAAAAATTGAGAATACATTTTGGTTTATAAATTGATTCCATGATTTCTTTTTTAACTTTAACTAAGATACCCAACATCTTTCAGCCAATTTTTGTGTTTTCACGACCCAAAACTTCCATGTTTTGATTCAGTCTCACTACTCTGATCAGCACCTTCTCCATAATTCCACAGTTTAGCATTTAGCTAAAATTAGGAAATTTACACATGAAAGAAAGACATGATGAAAATGAATTCATTATTATTATTGTAAATTCAAGTCATTTTCTGTGTCTGTTTGTATGTGTGTGTGTGTGTGTGTGTGTGTGTGTGTGTGTGTGTATGTGTGTGTGTTTGTGTGTCCAGTTTGTCAGGCTGCCTGATCACAGAGGAAGGCTGTACTTCTCTGGCCTCAGCTCTGAGCTCCAACCCCTCCCATCTGAGAGTGCTGGACCTGAGCTACAATCATCCAGGAGACTCGGGAGTGAAGCTGCTTTCAGCTAGACGGGAGGATCCACATTGGAGACTGGACACTCTAAGGTATGAACAGACAGCAGAGCTCACTCTTGGTTCACAGTATACACCAGCAGCCCTGCCTCTCACAAAAAATAAAAAAAATAATTTTTTTTATTATTTTTCTCTCTTTGCTGAGACTCACCTCTTATTAAAAAGTTATATTTTTATTGTTCCATAAAAGAAAAAAGGTAAAAAATTTAGGAAAAATTTTTTTTCCCCTTGGAACTTCACTCCTATTAAAGAGTTACATTCTTATTGGAGCACTTTGAGGACATCTCAATTATGTGGATGTTCAGACTTGATCTTTAAACTTAGAAACCTGAGATGTTTGATATATTTTGAAGATGAGAGATCAGGAAAGGAAGGTTCATTCTGACTTTGTTTCTTCCTCCAGGCTGGACCATGCTGGAGAGCAGTGGCTGAACCCTGGTCTGAGAAAGTGTGAGTGTGCTTTCACTTTGATTAATAAAAACAAGGCACAACATCTTATAGTAGGATTAGTATTGTTAGTATTTTATTCGATTGCTAACAAGCATCATTTAAAACAGAAGTCACATTGTCAAAACTATTCACATAGAGAAACAGTAACAAACTGTGGAGCATTTTTCATTGCTTTAACACAAATTGCAGTCAATGACCACATGTTCCAAAATCCTTGAACTCTTCTCATGCAGACTCCACCACAAGCAGAACACTTTATTTCTGCAGCACATTGTTCAAATGCTAAGACACTTTTGAACCTTGTAAAACAGATTAAACTGTAGGAAAGTTAATATATAGGGAAATTATTTAATATTGAGTATGAATAGATAAATAACTAAATTAATATTTCCTTGTTAAGTGTATGACTGTTACGGCCTCCATTGTAACAATGACATAATGCATGTTTGTCAAGAATAAGCCAAACTAGCTTGAAAAAGAAGATAACTGAAAGATGAAAGAATACATTTTTTCTTACCTTTTTAAACATAACTGTTGAGTCTGTGTCTTGTTTCATCGTTGCTACCTGAGCGACCATGAACTTCTGAGATGCTGGTCCATGATATTGAGTGTATATCACTTCTCTATTTACTGTACTACTATGTACTATGTACTATGTACTGTCTGGTTGTTACACACTGTTTTCAAAACTTTATTTAAAACACATTCAAAACAGAATGATGGTGCATTTCTGCAGTAACAATATTAAAATATAAAGAACATCTTAGCAGAATATTTACAACAAAATAAAGTGATAATTCCAAACAGCTAATTTCAGCTGAAAAAAAAGAAATAAGATGTGATGATGAGAACTTGTGGCCAAATGCAGGAGACTGATTTTACTATGACCTTCATGTAAGGGCAAGGGCAAGTTTATTAAAAAAGCACCTTCTCAAACCGTAAGTTATGACTATAACTATGGATCTATTAGACCAAACGATGACCGTCACCACGGTCTTACCTTGAAAGATCCAATCCTTCAACCTATCCTCGAGATATTATGTCAACAAAGTCATGTGAATGACCTTAGGAGGCTTGTCCACCATCCATAAGAGTATCCAGTTGGCCACGCCTCTTCCTCTTGCCTGGAACGCCTCAGCCCGTTCTGAGCGGCAAGAGATGGTGACGGTCATTGTTCGGTCTCATAGATACATAGTTATAGTCATAACTTAACCTAAGGGTAGCCTGTTCTATGGGTTCATAAGGAGCTTGAGTCAAGGCCCTCAGCACCAAGGGTAACTCCCATGAAGGAGACCTGGGGGACCTGTATGGATGCAGTCTACATGCCCCTTTAATGCATTGGGACACCAAGGGATGTCTCCCCACTGTAACACCACCCACAGCCTCATGGAAGAGTGATACAGCAGAAGTGTACACCTTAATAGTGCTTGCTGCCCTCCCTGAGTCCAGAAGTGAGGTCCATGACTGATGACTGATATACACTCAATATCATGGACCATGGAAGTGGAGAACAAGTTGGACGGAGCAAGCGGCTGGATGCTCCCATCTACTGTGACACCATCTCAAGAACACCCTCCACCTCTGGACATAGTTAGAACAAGTGGAGGGAGCCCTGGCATTACCTATAGTGTGCAGGACCACCTCATCTAGCCCCTGAGAGAGGGATTTAGAAGGGGCCAAGCCCAGAGCTGCAAGACGGGTGCCATATCTGCCCCTCCACCTGAGAAAGCAGGTCCACCCTGACTGGCAGGGCCCAAGGCTCTCTGTAAACCAATATAAGGAGCGCCGGAAACCATTGCCTCCTTGGCCATTGAGAGGCCATCACCAGCACCTTGTAATGGCCTATGGCGACCCTGTTTGAACCTGGTGAAGCAGAGATAACAGGGAGAACCACATCCTGCAGTGGGTAGTCTCTGCTGATGCTAACAGATCGGTCTGTGCCATGCCGAACCGAGTCCATAGGAACTTCTGGATGGAGTCTCCACTCTCCTGGGGGAGGACCAGTCCTGGACAGGAGGTCTGCCGCCCAGTTCACAACTCCCAGAATGTACATCGCCTTTAGCAAAGCCAGATGCCGAAAAGCCCAAAACAGGAGTTCCTGTGCGACCTGGAGGCAGCACAGAGACCTGGTGATTTACGTTACACAGTGGAGGAACTGTCTGTTCTCAACAGGACATGCCTGTCCTGAATAAAAGAGAGAAGAGCTTTCAGAGAAAGGTGAACCGCCCTCAACTCCAAAACATTGATGTGTGCTCCCCCCCAAGGGTGTTCCCACATACCTAGCACCATCCTGCCTTCCCAGACTGCTCCCCAACCGGTCAGGGAGGCATCCGTTGTTACCACAGCCCGTCATGAAGGAATGTTCCCGAGGGGGACTCCATGGAGCAAAAGCGTCCGGTCCCGCCACGGACGCAGAGCTTGAAGGCATGTACGACACATGCCTGTCCCACTTTGGGTGGAGTTTAAAGGCATTCAGCCATCTCTGCAGTGGCCGAGCCCTGAGAAGGCCCCAGGGAACAACAGCCACTGCATCCAAAATCAAGCACAGTAGCCTCACATATTGAACCAACTCCAGCTGCCTGCCCAGCTGGAATCAGTCCAGGAGGGTCGGGATGGACAGCACCCTCTGAGCAGTGAGAGATGCCGACATTATGCTGGAATTCAGGCAAAGCCCCACAAAGACTGTGTGCTGCCTCGGCTCGAGGTTGTTTTTCTTCATTCACTGTGAAGAAACACATGTGAGACAAGTATCCTCGTGTCTCTCTGCAACTTGGCTGGGAGACGGAGCACAAATCACCTGTCCTCCAAATAAGGAAGGACTTTCATCGCTGATAGTAGAAGAGAAGACATGGCCCGGGTAAACACCCTTGGTGAGAGGGACAGGCCAAACACTTGTCAACACTCACCCCACTCGCTGCGGACAGCAAGCCAACAGGAATGAACTCAAATCAATTAATGTTTTTTTCTCCTGTAGAGAAAAATCAACTTGAACAAACAGTACAAGCACTTACACACAGCACTTATCCGAAACTGCAAGCAACAGTGGCGCTAGTAAAACAAAGAAAAACACAAACAGTGTGTTACTGAGGACATAGTTTAGGACTGTATTTGAGCTGATTCTGGTTTCCAACTTCGCCCCAGGTGTGTCTGTTAAAACACGGATGGAGACAACTTATCTCTTTTGACGCTTTATTACATAAAGCAACAGTACAAACATGGGCGTGGGTAGCTTTGCTATGGCTGTGTGTTTGTGTGTGGTTCTGCAAAGAATTAAATAACATTGTGAAGGCTACCATACACAATGCATAGGACGTATACATATAGGCTAGCAAACAACAACAAACCCACTATTAATCACACTATATCAATGCAATGTAACTACTGCAGCATAATACAATACAATAATAATACATTAATGTAGCTAAATACAAACATGAGCAAGGGTTTCCAACTATATGCATTATAAATCAACAGCCACGTGCAAACTAGCTAACAGATGAATAACTCAAACATCGAAATTACCCGCAAACTTACTTAAATTTGCAAGAACTATAGACCAATACAACAGGTTTAAATGAACTGACAACATAAGTTATGGGACTTCATAGTTCTGAAAGACACACACACGCAAGCTCAACTGATTATCCTCTGGACGCACACAGGGCCTGATTTACTAACACTGGCGCAGTTTGCGCTGTGTCTGTTTATGCGAGTTCGGTAATAGCGCACGCTATGCTTCCTCATTTTGCATAGTATTTATCAACCCTGACACCCATCAGGCAATCAGCGTCTTTCTCCGCCCACTATACCGTAAATTGCGCTGTAACAAAGCGGTACTTGTGCTATGATACGGCTGAGTGCAGACTGCGATATTCCCACTGCTGATGCTTTGACTGTTTGAAATGATCTTGATGCCGATATTTGTAATATAGCGAGGAGTTTAACAACTGCTGGAATGGGATGTGAACGCTGAGTCGGAGATTCAATTTCATCTTTGATTTCTTCCAGTAACTCTAATATTGCACGGCTGCTTGATCTGTAACGCTAAATGATGTTGCGTTCACTGACAAAGTGTGATTCTTGTGTTAAAAATATTTTCAGCCTCGCCTATGTCTTCGTCTTGCTCAAATGACTGTTGCCATTTCACCAGCAGCATAAAGGTCTACGAGGAAACTCGCTGGTTTAGACCTGCTTTTAAGAGGCGGAGAATTTCCCCCGCAGAATAGAGGCGCGCTCTTACTGACAGTCTTTGTAAATACCACGGAATATATAATTAGGTGCACTTTGCGCTTATCCTCCCACCTTTTCGGGTGGAACTCCCACTTTCACCACGACCCTCCCACGAACGCATATTGAAAGCGCAACTTGTCTCTTCTCGCTCATGCGGCAGACAATCTGCAATTTTACCCAAGTGCGCCCTGTTTGTAAATAGCCCGCATCGGTTACGTCCGTCTTTGCGACCAATTAGCGCCTGGAAACAGGCGCAAACGGCTTGATAAATCTAGCCCACAGTCTCTTTTTTTTGTTCTTTCACTTTTTCTCCATGTGGCGCGCGTGCCCGTTCGCAGTATAAGGCGTGTGTCTGCGCTACCCTCCGACATGCACCCACAATCAATCCTGATAGACGCTCTTTGTACACTGTGCAACAACTCTCTGTTATGAAATGCAAAAAAGGGAAAACACCACACACAATCCTAAGGGACACAAGGCGCCTGCAGAAAAGTGATGGTTTGACAACAGCAGAGTCCAAAATATGCCCACTTAATACACAACTTACCTGGTCTCGGATGAGGCGAGTAAATTAAAGAGGAAGAGGCGTGGCCACCTGGATGCTCTTATAGACGGCGACCAAAGCTTCTAAGGTCAGTCACATGACTTTGTTGACATAATGTCTCGAGGATAGGTTGAAGGATTGCATCATATATATATATACATATACATACACTCACCTAAAGGATTATTAGGAACACCTGTAAGATTTCTCGTTAATGCAATTATCTAATCAACCAATCACACGGCAGCTGCTTCAATGCATTTAGGGGTGTGGTCCAGGTCTAGACAATCTCCTGAACTCCAAACTGAATGTCAGAATGGGAAAGAAAGGTGATCTAATCAACTTTGAGTGTGGCATGGTTGTTGGTGCCAGACGGGCTGGTCTGAGTATTTCCCAATCTGCTCAGTTACTGGGATTCTCACCCACAACCATTTCTAGGGTTTACAAAGAATGGGCTGAAAAAGGAAAAACATCCAGGATGCTGCAGTCCTGGGAGGTGAAAATGCCTTGTTGATGCTAGAGGTCAGAGGAGAATGGGCTGGCTAATTCCAGCTGATAGAAGATCAACTTTGACTCAAATAACCACTCGTTACAACCGAGGTATGCATCAAAGCATTTGTGAAGCCACAACACAAACAACCTTGAGGCGGATGGGTTACACCAGCAGAAGACCCCACCGGGTACCACTCATCTCCACTAAAAATAGGAAAATGAGGCTACAATTTGCACAAGCTCACCAAAATCTGACAGTTGAAGACTGTAAAAATGTTGCCTGGTCTGTGGAGTCTCGCTTTCTGTTAAGACATTCAGATGGTAGAGTCAGAATTTGGCGTAAACAGAATGAGAACATGGAGCCGTCATGCCTTGTTACCTCTGGGCAGGCTGGTGGTGGTTGTGTTATGGTGTGGGGGATGTTTTCTTGGCACACTATACGCCTCTTAGTAACAATTGGGCATCGTTTAAATGCCACAGCCTACCTGAGCCTTGTTTCTGACCATGTCCATCCTTTTATCCTTTTATCACCATGTACTCATCCTCTGATGGCTACTTCCAGCAGGATAATGCACCATGTCACAAAGTTCGGATCATTTCAAATTGGTTTCTTGAACATGATAATGAGTTCACTGTACTAAAATGGCCCCCACAGTTACCAGATCTCAACCCAATAGAACATCTTTGGGATGTGGTGGAACGGGAGCTTCGTGCCCTGGATGTGCATCCCAAAAATCTCCAATATGGGCCAACATTTCTAAAGAATGCTTCCAGCACCTTGTTGAATCAATGCCACAAAGAATTAAGGCAGTTCTGAAGGTGAAAGGGGATCAAACACAGTATTAGTAGGGTGTTCCTAATGATCCTTTCTGAGTGTATATATATATATATATATATATATATATATATATATATATATATATATATATATATATATATATATGTATATATATGTATATATGTATAGATATATATGTATATATATGTATATATGTATAGATATATATATATATATATATGAGATACATGAAAGTACAGACACATTTTATAGAGGTACAACAAAGTTTAAAACAAAATTAATAAAGTAATTAAAAGTACCATCAAACGAGACAAAATAAAAGCTCTGGAGAAGAGAACACTCTTTAACTTAGATTTAAAAATGGTTACAGTTGGCACATGCCCTAGATCCAGTGGAAGCTGATTCCAGCAGTGGGCAACATAATGGCTAAAAGCCGTTTCACCACTCTTGGATAGTACTCTAGACACCACCAACTGACCAAGACCAGAGACCTCTCAGGCTCATACTCAGTAAACAAATCAGCAATATATGTTTGGCCCAGACCATTGAAAAACTTACAGGCAATAAGTAGGGCCTTGAAATTGATTCTAAATGTAACCGGAAGCCAGTGCAGGGGTTTCAGAATTGGAGAAATGTGCTCTCTCCTCTTGATGTTGGAATTGGAATGTCAGAATTCTAGCAGCAGCATTTTAATGAGTTGCAACTGTTTTATGAACTTCTTGGGAACACCAGTCAGAAGTGCATTAATAGTCTACCCTACAAGAAATAAAAGCATGAATGATATTTTCTAGATCATGTTTTGGACACATCACTTCTCGCTATGTTTTTGAGATGCCAGAAAGATAACTTGGTTACAGCTTTTATGTGATCACTAAAATGTAGATCTAGATGAATAATAAGATGTAATTATAATGTTGTTGTTTTTTACATAGAAACATTTAAAACAGAAGGAAGTTGAATTTAAAGCTTTTGTATCTGCATTCTATTCTCGTTTGAAAGGTAATCCAAAGATAAGCCTCATTGTGTAGTTTTGATCTAATTAACAGTCAGTCTGTTAATAAAGCAACAAATAAACCATCAGGTGTGTTAGATGATAAACAGCTACTGTGTTGTGTCTCGTTCTCTCCATCAGATTCCTGTGACCTCACAGTGGACACAAACACAGTGAACAGATACCTCAAACTGTCTGACAACAACAGGAAGGTGATATGGGTGAAGGAGAAGCAGCCATATCCTGATCAACCAGAGAGGTTTGACCACTGGTGTCAGCTGCTGTGTAGAGATGGTCTGACTGGTCGCTGTTACTGGGAGGTCAAGAGGAGCGGAAGGGTTTATATATCAGTTAGTTACAGAGGAATCAGGAGGAGAGGATACAGTGAAGACTGCAGGTTTGGAGATAATGATCAGTCCTGGAATCTGTTCTGCTCTGATGGTGGTTACTCTGTCTGGCACAATAAAAGAGAAACACACCTCTCCTCATCCTCTGTCTCTGATAGAGTAGGAGTGTATGTGGACTGTCCTGCTGGCATTCTGTCCTTCTACAGAGTCTCCTCTAACACGCTGACCCACCTATACACCTTCAACACCACATTCACTGAACCTCTTTATCCTGGATTTAGGTTTGGGTTTGGGTTGCATGGTTCAGTGTCTCTGTGTTCTCTGTAGGATGGAAAGTCTCCTCCTGTGCACAGAAACACTCACACTGCTGACCAACACACACAATCTCTTTGTAAATCAAACTCAAAATTATAAGAGAACAACACATTAAAGGAGTCACTAATATATACACTTCATAATAACCGCCACTAATTAATGGTAAATTGATAGTTAAACTTTAGTTAGGCTAATGGTTATTTTACTGTCAACAAACAATGAAATGATGATTTATAATGTGTACTAATAATTAGTGTTAACTTAAGTTTAGTTAACTATCAAATTATAATTTTTTAGCAATGGTTGTTATAAAGTTTTACCAAATAGAATGACTCACTGCACGGCTGTGGTTTGAAATACCTTTAAATATGTTTCCTTTCAGGTTTTTGGGGCACTTCTGTGAAACTTTTTACTACATTTGTTTAAAAACTTGAGCAAAGATTATCTTTACCTAAAGATAGCTCATCACACAGCGCCAATGGTCTGAAACGGTACCCACTTTCTGTCTCCTAAAGGGGCGTGGCCTTGTTTGAAAGTGTAGTGAACGTTGTGTGGATGGATGAAAAGTTATATTTGTATAGTTAAGTAATTTTTCTCAGACAAAGTTAATTTTCTCATTATGTGTCCGTCTCAAACATAACATTTTAGTGTCAGAATGTTCTGGACATATGAAGCTAGTTGAAGAAAGTTTACTTTGGTGATTACGGGGTGAAAGAAACGCTCATAATCTGTGTTCATGTTCACTTCTCCCGTTGGAATCAATCCACTCAGGACCTGCAGCTAGTCTCCTAAAGAGGCACACAGACAGGAAATAACTTTTGAGTTGGGGTAAACCGTCTCTTACTTTAGTATAATGTTTGCTTCAGAAAGCTGCTCTCCATTGGTTTAGATGGGTTTGCTTCCAGCTGGCAGCCAATCAGGGTGTCAGCCTGCAGAGTGAATAGCAGGAGGCAGCAGATCCACAAATACTGAAATATTCAACATGGAGAGAAACACTGAAGACTAAAGATCAAAAGTGGCACATTAAAAATTTGTTGCAGATGTTTGCGTCCTCTGCAGCAGTTTAAACTTTTAAATACATAAATAAAGGAAATTATGAGATGGCTTTCTGTCTGGCTCATTGAGCTTTTAATCTCATCTGATGTCTGTATTAAAAAACAGTATAGCAAGAAAAATGATTTACAGTTTGAGTTTAATCTGAGGATTGTTAAAATGAGATGATGTTTCTGTGATTCTGTAAAGAAAGGCTTGTTAAATCACTTTTATTCTGATTATAATGAATGTATTAAATTGAACGTTTTTGATTCAGTAATGAAGAGAAAGAAATATAAAGTGATCATTTCTCTGCTGTTTGTTCACAGTGTATGAATATCGTGAGAGCCATTTGGGTTTATGTTTATTATTTGTTGCTGTTAAACCTCCCGCCACCAGGGGTAGCCAGGGCGCTGTCCATTTGGCTGGGCCAGAGGTGATTTAATCAATGTAATATTGGGCACAGGTGGTGGCAGGAGAAGGGAGCAAACAGTTTTTTGACCGTGCAATATGGTATGAGAAGGAAAGTGGAATTAATGCTTTTGTGTTTTGATGTGTACACATATACATGGACTCTATGTATGGGAAACTGCCTAAGTGTAAAATAAATGCTTACTGGCAATGTTTGACATTGGCTCACATAGTGCACGCGTCTTAAATAGTTAAATTATCCACCCAGCAATCGTAGTGGACGTTTTTGAGTAGCAAAGGGTCCCTACAAATATGTTAAAGGGAAGATCCACCCTATAATAAAATGATAATTACTGTATATCAGTCTGTTGTATTTTATTCACGTCACAAGAAAATCAAACATTTACTGACGATTCTGTTTTTTATGAAAATATGACCTGGCAGCTATATGGACAATTTTTTTAATAATTTAGGAAAAACATGATAGTTTTCAAGTAAAAACTGCATGGCTTATCATAAAGTGTGCATGTCTGTAATGGGGAGACTCGTGGGTACTCATAAAACCCATTTTCATTCAGATATCTGGAGGTCAGAGGTCAATGGAACCCTTTGAAAATGGCCATGCCAGTTTTTCTCTCTACAAAATGTAGCCTAACTTTGGAGCATTATTTAGTTCCCTGTAACCCCCACAACCTACCATGCCAGGCTTGGTTTGAATGGAATCCTAAGATGGTCTCGTTTCATATGATACCAATATCTTTTTTATAAAGAAAAGCAGATTTTTGGCGGGTTGGTGTGGATCCTGGTGGCGTGCAGGCTGGTGGTGCCGGGGAACCCCCAGGCCTGGATCATGTTCATGTCCGTCTTCTGCTTCGTCATGACCTTCACCTGGATGGTGGTGTTCGCCTTTTGCCGCTTTTATAGACCCATAAGGTGCTTTTTTCGTTGCTTTTGGTGCTTTTTTTTTTTACATGTTTGGCACATTGTCTGATGCTTGTTTGTTGTTGTTTCTCAAAGCGAATGGATTTTGAAAACGGCAACATACCGAGAGCGGAGGAGGAGGAACGATATCAGGCAACTATCCTGGAAATGTATGTACGTTGATCCAGCCTAAAGATAATCCAACTCAAACCTGAAGCTCTACACAAAAAAACATTTTGAACCCAATGGGATAAAATCTTTGTTCAAAACTTGACATTTTCAGCATGAAGCTTGCTAGCTCGGAGTTTGTTGTTCTTGTTTCCCGGATCAAACAGACTTACACAGCTGCAACACACATCGCCAGTTCCTGCGATTATCCTGTAAATTAATTGTCGATAGGATTGGGTACCAAACTCTCTACTTTCTTAGTTACCGACCAAATTACGTCGGTACTACACAGGACCGATACACATTAAATCAAATGGTGCCAAATTTTGGTACCCATGAGAGCGAGTATATCTGTTGGCAGAGAGCGGGGCTCCGATACACACGCACATGCAGAGCTGTGGTGTGGACGGAGCGAAACAAAGTCATCTTAGTTAAAGTCACAGTGAGTCACGGCAACGTCGGTAAAGCGGTTCCAAGTGTGGTTACACTTTTCAAATCACCACGCTGACAGCGATTATAATGGCGAGGCAAAAGCTATCGCTGTACAGTTAACGTCAGACTTCCTCTGAGACAGGCAGGCACAACTTTTGATTTGATTTATTAGACAGTAACAGAAATAACTGGATAACAAGATGCCATCACAGTGACATTGCACATTTAACAGAACTGTCGAGGATAACACAAGAAAGTTACAAACTTATTTTCCATTGTGGTCCTCAACAGTGTTCACTAGACAGACTGCTGTGTGTGTGTGTGTGTGTGTGTGTGTGTGTGTGTGTGCGTGTGCATGTGTGTGTGTTGTGTACGTGTCTTTGTGTGTGTCTGTGGGAGTGTGTGTGTCTGTCTATGTGTGTGAATGTGTCTGTGTGTGTGATAAACACATGCACACGCACACACAGACACACACACAAACTTACACACACTCACATACGCACACACACAGAGAAACACACACAGACACACATGCACACGCACACACAGACACACACACAGACACACATAAACACATGCACATGCACACACAGACACACACAGACACACACAAATACAAAGAAACACACACACACACAGACACACACAGATACACACACTCACAGACACACACACACACAAACACACTCACATACAGCAGACTATGTGAGTGTGTGTGTTTGTGTGTGCGTGTGTGTGTACGCATACACAAACAGACACACACACACAAACAGACAGATACACACACACACACACACACACACACAAAGACACACACAGAAAAACACACACCCACACACAGACACACAACGGCACACACTCACACACACAGACTCACACACACATACATACACAGACACACACACACTTTATGTCTTTAAAAACAGTTTCTCTAGCTATTGCACAGTTCTGCAAATAACGACTGTTTTTACATTATATTCATGGTGGATTCATGTGTGGATTATTTTCTGGATGAATGGATTAGATGTGTGGTGTCTATAAAATGTCATAAAATGGGAAAAAAAACGTGAATCAGTGTTTCCCAAAGTCCAAGATGATGTCTTCAAATGTCTTGTTTTGTCCACAACTCAAAGATCTTCAGTTTACTGTCCCCAAGGAGAGACGGAACTAGAAAATATTCATATTTAACAAGCTGACATCACACAAGGTTACCTGTTTTGACATAAAAAATGACTCAAACTGATCAATGGATTTAAAAATGGTGGGCGATTAATGCATTGCAGGGAGGAGATTAGAGTAGGAATGACAGAGGTTTAGGTGGAAAAAATAACTGTGTGTTTGTGTTTGGAGTTTGATCTTCCCAAGTGTCCTGACCTAAATAGCAAAATTCTTCTTAAATGTGAATACCAAAATTGGGTCACATATTCTACAGAATACCATCTTTGATACTGAAGAAGTTGCATGTCTTTAGCTGCATTTTAGAAGAAGGTCATGAACCCAGATTTTCAATGAAACTTGGCCTACTGAGTGGGGTCCTGACTTAAATGGCAGAAGTCTTGTCATGGCAAATACTGTGCTGTGCCCATCCATCCTGGTATTATCAGTTGGGGAAGGACATTTGGGATAAATTTGGCCCTTTATGATTTTTAGCCTTCCCTAAGATAACAGGACATTTGGAATGCTTTTTAATAGGGCATGTTGGTCCTTTCACGTGTCCTGATCCAAAATTGCAAAAGTCTGCCCATATGTCCCAAAGTACACCAGTTCGTCCCACAGACAGATGGGAGGAATTCTGACATCATGGGGGCACACATTTGTGTGAAGTGCCGCCCTTTGGGAGTAATAGCGGAAATGCGCCAAAAAAGAAAAGAAAAAAAAAGGCATTTTGTTTTCTTCCGAAGTGTCCTGTAAGTATTTATGGGGATTCAATTTCCTGAAAGATTTCATGACTTAAGCGTTTTGGTACAACACTTTGTGTTTAGACCGTCAGAATTCATCAAACGCTTTGATTGTTTTTCTTGTGTAGCATAAAGAGACTACATCAACCTCGCTATCTTCAAGTTGTTGGTAAAAACCTACTTATTCTCATTAGCATATTGATTTCCTATTTTGAGTTGTCCTTTTGTATATTTGAGTCAGTGTTTTAAGGTTGCTTTTAACCTTGTTGTTTTTAATATGTGTTTTACGCTCTGTCTTGCTGGTTTTATGTTGTTTTTTTATGCTAGCTCTGTAAAGCACTTTGGTCTGTCTAGCGGCTGTTTACATGTGCTACATAAATAAATGAACTTGAACTACATCTGCATGTTAAACACTGTCAATAAATGAAGCTTAAACCATAAACAGTTTAAAACAGTTAAAAGTCTAAATAATTACATATCAGCTCCCTGGATCACTTCCCCGTCAGTATGGACCGGAGGAACGATTCCAGCCACCAACTATCAGCATACATGTCAGGTCATGAGGAGACCACCAGGAGGCACTGTTGTTATGTCTATTACAGCGAGAGTAATAGACATCCCTTTATAGGACACCATAGGTTTCCAGTTTGGTGCCTGTAGGTTGTTTTTCAAACTGTATTTTCCACTACTCCATAAAGGTAAGCAGCTTAACTGGTGCGGGTGGCCTAAATTATTGAAAATATCCATTTAAAACCACCTGTTAAGTTAATTTGTTCACACATTGAATTTATTTAAGCATCAATCTAAGTTTGTGGTGAAAAGCAATGCAAATTAGATTAATTTATTTACTGATGTAAAAGTGTTTCAGAGCATCAGTATTTAAGTTGACTTAATACTTTATTTAATAATTCATAAACTATGTATTATTTTCAACTTTAGATTGTGTTGTGGATTTAATTTTAAGAAAGAAAGTGTATTTTGCACTACTCCATAAAGGATGCTGAAGCCAGCATTCACTGTGAGACAATACAAACCAGATAAAGGTCTCAGCCACAATCCTGAACCCAGCGTCCAGTTCTTGTGTCTCTCAGCTCTACCCCCCCAACACATCAAACACACAACAGAGTCTCGGAGCAGTGTAGAGAGACATCTCCAGGTGCCAGGCGCCCACAGGAAGGGGCTTTCAAATATATATTTATATATTAAGACTTGGAAAATGTAAAGTAATCCTTTGAACTCAGCCACCAAACATTGATGATGTTGTTATTGAATTAATATTAATAAAGAGACAGTTTGACTGTAGATGTATGTCAGATATCTGTTGGTTAGTTTCCACCACTCTCTGTTGATGCAGATTGTACGATGGTTCAAGAGAAATGCAAAAGCCACAACACAAATATAACGGAAATGAGAACAGAAGTGAGCGTCCACATTAGTGTTGACCCAGCTGGGCCACTGTACGTTTTAGTTTGCTGTCATGAGTTTATAGACTGTTCTTCCTCCATCATTTAATAATGAACCTGTTGTTGTGTTTCTTCTTCTTTTGGGGCTTCAGTCTTCCAGCAGTTTGGACTCTTTGGAGTTGTGTCAGTGTCTCCAGCTGCCATCAGAGTGCTGACTGACAGCTTTTGGAACGCTGCCAGCTGCTTCTGATTGGCTGAACTACAGCTCAGACCGGCCCTCTGCTCTGACGTCAGACTGACATTTCTAGGTTTGGATTCAAAGGTGGGAGGAAGTGATGAACATAGACAGCAGCAGCGTCTCTCAGAGTCTGCAGACGGACGAGGAGGAGGACGTCTCTCTCACCTCATCTGGACGGGACTTTAACAGGTGAGCAGCCTGACAGGTAACATTACACACCTTTGATGAAGAAACTCTGCTGTCGCTCCTTATATTTGGGGAATTCATAATATATGTTAACACTGGTGTTTACTGTTTGTAGATCTGAATATTCACTTATTATTCTGTGATTTGTGACTTTTTCACCAAAGTGAGCCTTTATATGTTCATCCATCCATCTTTGTCCGCTTATCCGGTATCTGGTCGCGGGGGGAGCAGCTCCAGCAGGGGACCCCAAACTTCCCTTTCCCGAGCAACATTAACCAGCTCCGACTGGGGGATCCCGAGGCGTTCCCAGGCCAGGTTGGAGATATAATCCCTCCACCTAGACCTGGGTCTTCCCCGAGGCCTCCTCCCAGCTGGATGTGCCTCGAACACCTCCCTAGGGAGGCGCCCAGGGGGCATCCTCACCAGATGCCCGAACACCTTAACTGGCTCCTTTCGACGCGAAGGAGCAGCTCTACTCCGAGCTCCTCACGGATGACTGAGCTTCTCACCCTATCTCTAAGGGAGACGCCAGCCCCTCCTGAGGAAACCCATTTTGGCCGCTTGTACCCTGGATCTCGTTCTTTCGGTCATGACCCAGCCTTCATGACCATAGGTGAGGGTAGGAACGAAAACTGACCGGTAGATCGAGAGCTTTGCCTTCTGGCTCAGCTCTCTTTTCGTCACAACGGTGCGATAAACTGAATGTAATACCACACCTGCTGCGCCGATTCTCCGACCAATCTCCCGCTCCATTGTCCCCTCACTCGCGAACAAAACCCCAAAGAACTTGAACTCCTTCACTTGGTGTAAGGACTCATTCCTTACCTGGAGTAGGCACTCCATCGGTTTCCTGCTGAGAACCATGGCCTCAGATTTCGAGGTGCTGATCCTCATCCCAACCGCTTCACTCTCGGCTGCGAACCGATCCAGTAAATGCTGAAGGTCGCAGGCCGATGATGCCATCAGGACCACATCATCTGCAAAGAGTAGCGATGAGATCCCCAGCCCACCGAACCGCAACCCCTCCCACCCCGACTACGCCTTGATATCCTGTCCATAAATGTTACAAACATGATTGGTGACAAAGTGCAGCCCTGGCGGAGGTCAACCCTCACCTGAAAGGAGTCTGACTTACTGCCGAAAACCCGGACACAGCTCTCGCTTTGGTCGTACAGAGATTGGATGGCCCTGAGAAGAGACCCCCTCACCCCATACTCCCGTAGCACCTCCCACAGTATCTCCCGGGGGACCCGGTCATACGCCTTTTCCAGATCCACAAAACACATGTAGACTGGTTGGGCATACTCCCAGGCTCCCTCCAGGATCCTTGCGAGAGTGAAGAGCTGGTCCGTTGTTCCACGACCAGGACGGAATCCGCATTGTTCCTCTTCAACCCGAAGTTCGACTATCGGCCGAACCCTCCTTTCCAGCACCTTGGAGTAGACTTTACCAGGGAGGCTGAGAAGTGTGATACCCCTATAATTGGCACACACCCTCTGGTCCTCCTTTTTAAAAAGGGGAACCACCACCCCGGTCTGCCACTCCTTTGGCACTGTCCCAGACTTCCACGCAATGTTGAAGAGGCGTGTCAACCAGGACAGCCCCTCCACACCCAGAGCCTTGAGCATTTCTGGATGGATCTCATCAATCCCAGGGGCTTTGCCACTGTGGAGTTGTTTGACTACATCAGCGACTTCCGCCTGGGAAATTGACAAAGATCGCCCATCATCCTCCAGCTCTGCCTCTAACATAGAGGGCGTATTAGTCGGATTCAGGAGTTCCTCAAAGTGCTCCTTCCACCGCCCTATTACCTCCTCAGTTGAGGTCAACAGTGTCCCATCCTTACTGTACATAGCTTGGATGGTTCCCCGCTTCCCCCTCCTGAGGTGGCGAACAGTTTTCCAGAAGCACCTTGGTGCCGACCGAAAGTCCTTCTCCATGTCTTCTCCAAACTTCTCCCACACCCGCTGCTTTGCCTCTTTCACGGCAGAGGCTGCAGCCCTTCAGGCCCTTCGGTACCCTGCAACCGCCTCCGGAGTCCTTTGGGATAACATATCCCGGAAAGACTCCTTCTTCAGTCGGATGGCTTCCCTGACCACCGGTGTCCACCACGGTGTTCGTGGGTTACCGCCCTTTGAGGCACCTAAGACCAGGGCCGGATTGGCACTCATTTTCAGCCCTGGATTTTCATGCCTTAGACCGGCCCACTTTACTTCACGAATGACTATATTAAAAAAATGTAATCAAAACCTTAGTATATAAGTCTGCAATAGCGCCCTGTTCTCTACATCCTTGTAATTCGGTGTATTTGCAAAATATCACTATTTCCAAGTGTTGCTTCACAATGTAGATTTATTAGAAAAATTAACAACCCAATGATGTTGAACAATATCAGAATATGTTTCTGTGCAAATAAGTAATCACAGATTACATAAAGAACAAGATACATTGTATTGCACTTTCTAATGACATCTATTTTTTCCTTTGAATATTTCATACAACTTTCATAATGGGTCACAAGTAATAATTGGGCATAAAAAGTGATTATATTGTAGCTAATCTGATCATGTTTGCTTGTTTGCACACACTGTGATACAACAGCTTACAGTAGTAGTACTAAATCACATTTTATAAATTGTCATAATTCTCAGCACAAATCTCTCCTTTTTACAAAGCTTTCTGATCAAGTCAAGTCAGTGTCATTATGGTAGTGCCGAATCATCTGGCATCATTAATTATCCCAGGGCATTTTTCATATAGAGCAGGTCAACACCACACTCTTATTAATTCTTATAATATTCAGTCAATGAGCAACCCTAGCTGCCCAAACTGGAGTTCTGGGCTCATATAGCTGCTGCTTGGTAACCTTACTGGCTCTTCATTGTCACTGTTAGCAGCAAACTGGAATAGTAGCTGCTGCTGCTGAGGAGCTACAACAACAAGTTTGATTCATAAACATAAACGCTGGTTTGCAGTCACGTCTCCTAACTAACTTAGCTTACCCGTCTCAACGTCTTCATTTGGCGATTTGCTAAAAATACAAAAAGTCCATCTGGCCGCGTCACTTTCTAGAGCTCTCCTTTTTTAAATTGACGCCTTTTCAGTGCCGTTTTGCGCTTTCTACTACCCGTTTAAAAAAGCTTCTTTCTGCTCGCGGTGGCATCCTCCAACAAGCACCAGTGACTTGTGTACGATAACGTATTTTTTTTTTTTTTTTTTTTAGCAAAGTGCTGCCGTCGGAGGACTCCGAACGTAAATAGGTCATCATAAACCAGGCTGCACTCTGCGAGTGGGCTGCATGAATGAAGAGAACGGTGGGCTGCAAGAAAAAATAAATACTGTAAATACAAAAAGTGGGCTGCGAGTGCAGGCAGCATAGGGACAGCATCCATAATATTCAACTATGATTTCAACCCAGTGCCATACCTGAACACCGGCCCTCACAACCAAACAACCAGACCGGCCCACCGGGAATTCTCCCGGTGCTCCCGATTAGCCAATCCGGGCCTGCCTAAGACCCTAAGACCACAGCTCCTCGCCGCAGCTACAGCAAGGGAAACTTTGAACATTGTCCACTCGGATTCAATGCCCCCAGCCTCCACAGGGATGCACGAAAAGCTCCGCCGGAGGTGTGAGTTAAAAGTCTGTCGGACAGGGGCCTCCTCCAGACGTTCCCAATTTACCCACACTACCCGTTTGGGCTTACCAGGTCTGTCCAGAGTCTTCCCCCACCCCCTGACCCAACTCACCACCAGATGGTGATCAGTTGACAGCTCCGCCCCTGTCTTCACCCGAGTGTCCAAAACATACGGCCTCAGATCAGATGAAACGATTATAAAATCGATCATTGACCTTTAGCCTAGGGTGCTCTGGTACCAAGTACACTTATGAGTATCCCTATGTTCGAACATGGTGTTTGTTATAGACAATCCATGACTAGCACAGAAGTCCAACAACAAACAACCACTCTGGTTTAGATCAGGGAGGCCGTTCCTCCCAATCACGCCTCTCCAGGTGTCTCCATCATTGCCCACGTGTGCGTTGAAGTCCCCCAGCAGAACAATGCAGTCCTCCACTGGAGCCCCATGCAGGACTCCACTCAAGGTCTCCAAGAAGGCCGAATACTCCAAACTCCTGTTTGGTGCATATGCACAAACAACAGTCAGAGTTTCCCCCCCCCACAACCCGCAGGCGTAGGGAGGCGACCCTCTCGTCCACCGGGGTAAACTCCAACGTAGCTTATCCGGGGGCTTGTGAGTATTTTTCACGTATCTGTACTTTACTTAAGTAGACTCAATAGTGCATAGCCTACTTTTGACTTTTACTTCGTTACATTTTGCAGAAATTATCTATACTTTCTACTCCACTACATTTCTACAATGTTCCGTTACATTTTCTGATCAGTTTCCCCCCTCTGCCAAAACGTCTTCCTGACCGTCACACGTTTGTCTCACCAGTAAAGTTTGGTTGCCGTAGATACTGTATATATGGGGCACCGCTGATCCAAGCCGGCTCCGGTGCTCCAGAGCCCGGGCGCAGCGCCGCTGACCCTCGGTAATACAGCCTCCGGTAAAAGTGAAAATGAAAATGTTTGTTTTTTCATTATTCCCGTTTTTAAATCAAAGTTGCCATCTATTTCTCTCCACAGCGTCGTTTACTCCTCCACCAGGCTGCGTAGACGCGTTCATATCTTATTTATTTGGCTGGACCTTTTCATATCTCCCCATTTGCGCTGCTTCACACACTTTATTTGCTTACTTGCATGGTTAAAGAAAATGAAATACATCCATGAATAAAACCAACCGCATTCCGATTCTAACAACATATTTCCGTTTTCATGGTTAGGATAGGAACTTTTCTTAAAAGCCAAAGTAAATAAAGTAAATATGTCTCTGGTTATTTGTACTTTTATTTAAGTACTGAGATTCAGTACTTCCTCCACCGTGGCTCCGACAAGTTCCGACAACCTGTCTCCCAGGAGGTGCACAGGAAGTGTCATGTCATTATATGGGAATTTTTGGGGCGTTTTCTTATGCTAATTAGGAACAACTGGCACGCGATTTCAGTTACGAAGACGTGGGATTCATCAATCCTAAGAACACAGATGCGAACAAATCTGCTGTTTAAGGACACGTCATGAATCCGGCGTAAACTTTTCTTAGAAACCTTCTTAAGAACATATTTAAGAGAAAACTATTGGTGAATGAGGCCCAATTTTAGGAGAATCCATGTTGGGGAGGTGGGGCCTGTGTTGTACTCCTCAGAGAGGTGTTTTTGATTTGCAGGTGTGTGTATCCAAAGTGTGAATGAGTGTTGGTTTGGATTGGTGGACAGCAGAGCAGTCTTTTAATTCTGAACTACAGACTGAATGAAAACACACCCACAGGTTTCTGAAGAGACAAGTTCAAACCTGCAGTTTGTCTGGCAGTTACTGGAGCCAGGAAATCCTAATATGAGCAAAGAGGGTGTCGCCTTTGTGGAGCTGATCTGTGATAGGCTGGGACAGTTTGTTTTCTTCAGGTAGGACAGCAGGGTTTTGTTGAGGCTGAATGTGTCTTCGACAAAATACACAAATTCAGAATAGTTGAAATAACACTGCATGAGAAAACCTGCATGAGATTATCATAAAGAGGTGGTGCCGGTAAAGAGTAGACTCGTTGGTAACCCATTTACATTCAGGTATCTGGGGGGCAGAGGTCACCCCGTTAACAATGGCCAGGCCAGTTTTTGTCTTGCCTAAATTGAACTTAACTTTTGGAGCATTATTTACTGAAGCTCATCTCCTGACATGCAGCGCTGGAAGAAGTATTCAGATCCTTTACTGCAGTAAAAGTACCAATACCACACTGTAAAAATACTGTGAAAATGGAAAAATCAGGAGAGTGTGTGTAAATGATCCAACCAGTTGTGTGTTTAATAGTCTCATCATCTCAGCTGACTTGTAGTCGTTATATTGTTGACTAGTTTACTTTAGAATCAAACATCAGATTTATAAACTACGTGCCGCTGGGTGTGTGTGTGTATATGTGTGTATATGTGTGTGTGTGTATCCTGCAGCATTCCTCGTCTTCAGACTGCTGGCGTCTCCTGACGTTAGAGCTGAACAATAGAAACGTCTTTATCTTCTCATATTTTGATTCTGATCACTCGTCTGTCACGTAGCTTCACTGGAAGATTAATACCTGTCCTGTGTAACGTGTGTGTGTGTGTGTCTGTGTCTTTGTGTGTGTGTGTGTGTGTGTTTGTGTGTGTGTGTGTGTGTGTGTGTGTGTGTGTGTGTGTGTGTGTGTGTGTGTGTGCGAGTGTGAGTTCTCATGAAGCATTCCTTCATATAGCTCTGAAAAGTAAGCTAGTTAGTTAAGTAGTTAAAGTATTAAACCATTGTAGTGTGTGTAAAGGATCCAACCAGTTGTGTGTTTAATGGTCTCATCATCTCAGCTGGCCTTGTAGCCATTATATTGTTCTTCCACCTCCTCCTCCTTTTTCCTACCTCTATCTGGCTGCAGTACTAAAATAAAATAAATCAGATTTTATAAACTACATGTGTTCTGTGTGCAGAAATCTTAATGTGTTAAGTATCTAGTAACTAAAGCTGTAACAGATGAATGTAGTGGAGTAACTAAAGTAACTAGTAACTAAAGCTGGAACAGATAGATGTAGTGGAGTAACTAAAGTAACTAGTAACTAAAGCTGTAACAGATGAATGTAGCGGAGTAACTAAAGTAACTAGTAACTAAAGCTGTAACAGATGAATGTAGTGGAGTAACTAAAGTAACTAGTAACTAAAGCTGGAACAGATGAATGTGGAGGAGTAACTAAAGTAACTAGTAACTAAAGCTTTAACAGATGAATGTAGCAGAGTAACTAAAGTAACTAGTAACTAAAGCTGTAACAGATGAATGTAGCGGAGTAACTAAAGTAACTATTACTAAAGCTGGAACAGATGAATGTAGTGGAGTAACTAAAGTAACTAGTAACTATTCAAACAGACACGGTGAGGAAAATTAATTTCAACATTAAAGCATGGAGGAAAAAGAGCAGGTTAGTTAATATTAACTTCACGGCTCTCATAAAAGGAGCAGAAGTCAAAGTCCAACCTCAGGAGCCGCTCCCTCTTTTATTCTCAACTGGTGCCCAGACTGCCTTTAATGATATCAGATAGCAAGTGATAAAATCCAGATTATTCAACAAGTTGCCCCGTCAGTTTGGACTAACCTAACTTGTTCTTCACTTCTACAGCGAGAGAAGCTGGGATGTTATGCAGAATGGAAAAGTTGTTTAGCCGGGCTGTGGATTGAGAAACTTTACAACTTGGTAAGAAGACGGCTCACTTTCCTAAATATCTATCACTCACTTATGTTTTTGCACTCTGGTTTCAAAATGAGTCTGTCCCTACAACTTATGTTCAAAGAGAGGTTTAAATGTAATCTTTTTTCATTTAAGCTAGTTTTAAAGTTTGGGGCAACATGATAGTGCTGGATGTTATGGCTTAGAATAAAACTCGTGATTAATTGAACATTTTACCTTTTGTCAGCTGAAGTTACTAATTGGGTGACATCTTTAATGAGGCCAGAATGTATTAAAACAGCGGAGACAAGTTGCTCCTGTTGCTAAGCTGCTCCTGTTGCTAAGTTAACTCAGAGTTTGAGTTCTCCTCCATGTTGGATGACTACACAGGCGGTGCTTTGTTTTTAAAGGGATTTCAAATACTTTTTGAATAATCGTCCAGCTCTACAACATGATTTAAAGTTAAACCATGATTTAATTGGTTCTAAAATTAACAAACATTGCTGGTTCAACCCAGCTTTTGAGAAACATGGTAGTGAGAATGAATTCTTTCCTCTCTGTTGAGCGCAGTCTGAAGCTGACAGGAAACAATAGTTGAGACTATAATTAGTAACAGAGACACAGCTAACAGGACCAACCTGTCTGATCAGGGGAAACCAGCACACCTGGGTCACATGTTAGACGCCGCCTACACAGTATCAGTTGTCTCAAACGCCTCTTGATGAAACAGATAGGCCTCCATTTTAATCACCACAGCTGTCATACAGCGGCCATGTTGGGACTCAAACTGCAGATGACTTTCTGGAATCTCAGCAGTGAGACACAAATATGTACAAAACATCTGAGAGAAAAGAAAAACTGAAAGAGGGGAGATACTGGAATTCCCTATTAAAAGGGTGTAGGCTATCTTCTAGGATGGCCATAGCTATCCGCTGTAGTTGTGTAGCATACAGGGATGTGGGGTGCAGCAGGGACTCACCAGTTTTTTCTCAAGCAGAATAGACGCTGTTGTCCTTTTTTTACGAACAGTTTCACAATTCTCCTGGAAATTTAATTTAGCGTCAATAAATTGATCCACTAATTGACCATTTATAGTTTTGGCCTCATATCCTGGAGTTTTACCAAAATCAGTGTACATATTTTGGATATGTTCAATTGAAGGTGTGACTCCTCCCACCACATGACAAAGTCTTCAATTATTGGTCCATGGCCTCTGTCATTTTTATGGAGCAGGCTCACTATGACAGAGTCGTCTGCATACTTAATGATGGTCCTATTTACATATTTGCTCTGACACATGGTTGTATATAGGATGAACAGGAGGGTTGAAATTACGCACCCCTGTGGTGAGCCTGTGGAACAGCAAAGCTGACCAGACATAACTCCGTTCACCCTTACGGTCTGTGTCCAGTTTGTAAGCATTTCACTTCCAGCCTTTGAACCTTCCATCTCCACAGTGTGTGCAGCAGTCTTCATTAAGTTTGAGCCTGTATCCCTCTTGGCCCTTAATGATATTGTTACACATTTTAAACCTTAAATTTGTCCTACTATTATTGTCCCACCTCGTCTTTTTAAAGAGGTGTGGCACACTATTGGAACAAACATCCAAGCAATCATTAATAGCAGTCTTACTTCTCGTTATGTGCCAAATTGTTTTAAAGAGGCAGTGGTGCAGCCCCTTATCAAAAAGCCAAATCTGGACACCTTAGTTCTTGAAAATTATCGTCCGATCTCTAAACTTCCTTTTTGTCTAAGATTTTAGAGAAGGCAATTATCGTGCAGTTACAATCTTTTTTAGATCTGCATGGTATCCTTGAGGTGTTCCAGTCTGGCTTTAAAGCATTTCATAGCACAGAGTCTGCACTAATACAAGTTTTTAATGATTTTTTAATCTCAACAGACTCTGGAGATTCTGCAATCCTTATGCTTTTTTGATCTCACAGCTGCATTTGACAATGTCGACCACAGTGTTCTTATCTCTCATCTTGAGCACACCGTGGAGATTAAAGGAACTACATTATATCATATTTATCAGAGAGTGTTTAAAGTTGGTTTTGGTGGCTCTACTTCACCCTCTGACATGTGGAGTCCTTTGGCGCTGATTCTCTTCTCACTTCATTTGCTTCCCCTAGGATCCATCTTAAAGAGACATAACACCAGTTTATATTGTTATGCAGATGATTCAAATATCCACTTGCCTATTAAAAGTAAAGGTGACAATTCCCTAAAAAGATGATTAGATTGTTTATATGACATTAAAGCCTGGATGGCTTTAAACGTTTTACATTTTAATGAAAACCGAGGTCATGATATTTAGACCCTGCAGTTCTCTTGGCGCCTCCCAATTGGACCTGGGTCCCCTGACACCCTATGTCATGTCCATGGTAACTCACCTTGGTGTTAAGACGGATCTTTCAACTCAGGGTGCTTACCAAACTGAAGCGATTTTTATCTTTCATTGATTTTGAGGGGGTTATACGTGCTTTTATCTCGACTGGATTACTGTAATGCTTTATATGTAGGTATTAACCAGGCCTCCCTCTCCAGATTACAAATGGTTGAAAATGCTGCCGCTCGACTCCCTAACTCGTAAACGAGACCTCATTACACCTATTCTTGCATCCCTTCATTGGCTACTGGTTTGCTTTAGAATACATTTTAAGATTCTGTTGTTCATTTTTAAAGCTCTTTGTGGTCAAGCCCCAGCTTAAATCACTGAACTACTGAAGCTGAAGGTTACCTATGAGCATGCACGATAGCTGTTGAACTCTGGAACTGCAGCTCTGCTGGCTCCACTGGGGTGTCAGGTTACAGCCTGTTGATACATACTCATTACTATGGAGAGAACCTCGGCAAATCGTTTTTTTGTGGAAAAAACACATTTTGGAATATTGGATTGTATGAGATCGGCAATCGACTAGTGTTGACTTCACCGGAAAACAGTAAATCAACAGAGGTATGGATTAACAAAACTTGTATGCCTTTCTGTCACATCTGCTGCAGTCAAATTCGCTGTGTTCCCTCGGAAGGAATAACTGCACATAGCTAAGCACTTGTAATGGCATTTTTAACATGTTTAGAGGCTAAAAACATGTTTAAAACTTTCCCCGTTCAAGCCCTGTTTAAGCCTGTTGGGTGCTAACTCTAGCAGGAGGATAACACGGTGTAGGCGGCATCGATTGGTTTTGTTTTTCTCGCTACTGACAGTACTCCTAATTTACAAACAACAGAGCTACGGGTTGAAATCGACCAGAATTCTCCTTTAAATATCTGTGTGAAGTTTTTCGATGGTTGTTTTCCGCCATCCTTTTTTCAAGTTTAGACTTATATCTTTGTTTTGCTTTAGATATCTCAACTTTAAGCTCCTTGGTGGCTACATGTAGATCAGAGGCAGTTCCTTGCTTATGAGCTTGCCTTTTTTCTGTATACTATCTTTTATAGACCTATTCACCCATGGTTTATTATTAGGGTATATCTTTACTTGTTTGCAGGGAATAATCATATCTCTACAAAAGGCAGCATTTGAACAAACAACATCAGTCATTTCATTCTTTTACTGCCTTGGTTTGCACTTTCTCCCGTCTCAAGACAGTTTGATAGGTGGCGAGGAGTTGTATATAATTTTATATATGTACAAGAAAATCATAACAAATCCACCATACATACTGCAACGTCACAACTTATGTCAAACTGTAGCCCCAATAGAGGAGAAACTATAATCTGCTTTTACCCAGTAGCAGTTTTGAAGTCCATCACTCTTCTTTTTGCAAAAACTGCAACACTTCTTGAACCTATCTCCTCCCACATTGTTTTGGCTCTGTTGACACCAAACTTTTTGTAATAAAACAGTTTACTGGATACAGCAGTGTAAACAAATTCAGCAATTTCTTCCAAACTAAACCCTTGATGTTCATGATAAAATTCACAACATTATGAGGTGTGTGTGTGTGTGTGTGCTTTGTGTTGAAGCCCAGAGCAACAGCAGATACCAGACTCTCCTGAACCTGAACCCAGCTGTGTGTCCATCAAGAGCCACCGGTCCATGGATCCACCTTTAGTGTTTAAAGGACAGCTTCCTGCAGAGACTCAGTAAGTCATCATAGTCCCAGCTTTAAAGGGATACACCACCGTTTGTTGAAATGGGACTTATCACGGTCTCCCCTAGCTGTAGATAGGTGGGCCAACGCATTTTTTGTGCATGCATTGTTTTAGTCCGGGGCAACACCAGCATGGCCGCCACTAGTTAGCTTAGCGTAGTGAATGGAATCCTTTGTTGCCGGTTAGCATGTTGTGAGTAAAAGTGAGCCAACAAAAGACAAAAAAATAACCCAATTACTTGCACTGAGACAAAAAATGCGTTGGCCCACCTATCTACAGCCAGGGTAGACCATGATAAGC
This sequence comes from Perca fluviatilis, assembly GCF_010015445.1. Taxonomy (NCBI): domain Eukaryota; kingdom Metazoa; phylum Chordata; class Actinopteri; order Perciformes; family Percidae; genus Perca; species Perca fluviatilis. Next base: position 3,897,224 of record NC_053112.1, on the reverse strand, counting down.
CCTAGTTCAACAAACGGTGGCATATTCCTTTAACATTGCATCATGTTCTGTACACGTTCTAACAATGTTGTTGATGCATTCATCTATAGCATTCAGATGCCTGCTGGATCAAGTAATTATCAGTTCATTTCAGACCTTTACACAAGGGTGTAAATCCCAGGGGGGTCGGGGGGGTCACGACCCCCCCCATCTAAGGGTTGTCCCCCCCCTAGAAATATCATTAAAACAATGAGTATTGTAAATAACATAATGATGTACACTTAAATATCTGTGTAAGCAGTAAAACAATACAAACCCCAAAAAGTGCTTTTTAAGTTTAGAAACATTTTGAGTCCCCCCTCCCTTGCCTCTGGTTTGGTCCACTGCATGCTTTAGGATCTGCGCTACACTCACGGTGACAGTCACATCGGTAGTGACAGGAATGTAGTAAGTAGACGGTTCAAAGCTGTCTTATTCACATTAAACATCAGATTAAGTTTTTCTGTTCTCATATAGAAATGATGCTGAGTAATTAATGAATTAGTCATGACAAAAAAGTTCTCTATGTTAGTGTAATATAGTGTAACGTTACCTAGCTTGTTGGATAGAAATGCACCCACTACAACTAACGTTACCACGGCGATAAGCGTTACGTTATGTGTGTGAACTTATATTAGGGTTAATTTTGGAGATCTACAGTTGTTTTTTGCTCAATATGAAATTAAGTGGCTGATCAGTTAAGTATATATCCTCTGTCCCAGACATAACCTAATATTTATGTGGAGGACGCAAGATCTTTTTTATTGAATCAAGAGAAACAGTGAAAAGAAGGATAATGGTACAGTCTCCATGCTACACTAATGATGGTATTAAGGCTTTCCTCAGTGTACGCATGTCTTCTACGAGTATAATTGTGGCTGTATTATTTGTGTCCCCTTCAAAAATTGCTCTTCAGAAATTTTATGTTTATTGTCCGCCCCTACTGTTAGATCAGATTTACGCCCTTGCCTTTACATCCTGTAAAATACCTGCAGCACTTCCAGTAATATTCTGAGTCATATCACTGCAGACTGATGGATCTGTCAGCAGAGAGTTCCACATTAAAGAGAGGAGACTCATCAGTGTTTGTTAAAGGGACAGTTGAGAGGTTTTATCGGTGTGGTTGTCTGAGCTACTTCTCCATAGTCAGTGTGTTAGCTCCAGTAGATTTCAGTTTGGTGAAGCAGGCAGGAGTACTGACACAGAAGCTAACCAATGTCCTGCTGTGCACGATGGCAGCAGCTAAACGCATTTTAGACCCATAAAAACATCGGCATCGGTTTAAGTGTAGGCTATTTTAGAATATTTTCATCCCTTTAACTTGCTGTCAGACGGCCCTTTACGACAGAGAACTGAAGCCGTTATCTCTGCTCTCTTCAAAGCCACCAGACTCCTTTGATAAAAACATTCATGGGTTACTCAATCAAGTATAAAACAGTAGTAATCACATGATTTTCTGTTTCAGTGAATGTTGAAGGAACTTCAGGGAACAGAGGAGCTTCCTCTCCTCACGCAAAAGGTACTTTAACAACAGATTATTAAACGTTAGATGTGCTGTGCAAAGCATTTGAAGTTTGTCACATTTCTACCATCACGGTTTCTGTGGGGTCTTAAAAAGTCAAAAAAAAAATTCTAATTCAAAACTTTAGGCCTTAAAGCAACACCAAAGATTCTTTTGAACCTTAACATAATGTTTCCAAAATCTTTTCAGTGGTTCATCAACTCATAACAGGGTGAATGTCACTTCTACATTCGCTTTGCAGCCCTCTATCGTTTATAACCGCACTATGCAAGTTTACCAGATCGGGTAGCGGATCTGTAGTTCGAATGAGACATATGACAGCGGTAATGGGTAATTCCGCTTCCAACTTCTAGGGGGACTGAAGCGGAAAAAGTGCTTTGCTGTTGCTTTAAAAAGTCTTAAATTCACTGAAGTATTGTTTTCTAGGTCTTAAATCATTTGAAACGGGTCTTACATTTCCCTACGTCCATGTAATGCCTCTAATGCTCATTGAAATCTATTTTTTTAAAGCAGACATATTATGCTAATTTTCAGGTTCATAATTGTATTTTAAGGTTGTACCAGAATAGGTTTACATGGTTTAATTTTCAACAAACACCATATTTTCGTTGTACTGCACATTGCTTTAGCTCCTATATTTTCACCTTGTGTTCAGGTCTCTGTTTTAGCTACGGAGTGAGACATCACTTTTTTTTACCATCTTTGTTGGCAGTCGCACATGCTCAGTAGCTAGCGCTAGCATGCTAGCGGTTTGCCCCCTCGTTTCGGCTAGTGACGTAGAAAGCCGTGCAGATTTTGAGCAGCTCACCCGGAGACTGAAGGCAGGGTACATACAGAAACCGTATCGCACAGCATGGATGGTTTCTTTTCCAAGCACCAGAGACACAAAATAACACCCCAAATCCCAGAAAAAGTGTTTTTTTTTCATAATATGGGTGATAGGTTGGATATTTCAGCATACATGTTTCAAGTGTATTTCATATCTTGTATGTAGGGTACTACACAAGAAGGTTAGTCTGAGGATAGGAATAGATGGGAATGTCTATTATCTATTAGGAGCATCGGCCATAAAAGTTTGGAAGTAAACTGTTCCACTGAAATACATAGCTTGGATTGTGTGAGGACAAAAAGTATTTGTTTGTAGAGACACTATGGGTGCATGCTCTTAGGAGTATGTACACATGGTTATCTCCCTTTCTTGGAGAGAAACCTTGGCATATACATTTGGTGCATGTCAACTGTTCTCCCTTTTATGAAAGTTTGTTTGTTTGTTGTGTCAATAAAGCTGCATTAGTCTGAACTCATTCTACTCAGCATTTGTTAAAGTCTTCATCTCATTTCCAGATATTTCCCCATATATCAATGGGCCCTTTAAATTCTGTGGTGTTGTAGTTCTTTCGCTCGTCCAAATATAATTTTCTGTATATGTACAGATCATTATTACTCCTTATACTACGGTCTGGGTGAATACTTGATTCTGATTGGCTGCAGGGTGTCCATAAAAAAGTGTTGTAGGACACCTACTAAAGGAGCCTACAACAGGACTAAACTGACTGTTTACCGTTCAAAATTAATAAATAAATGCACTGGCTACATCAGCTGTGAGTAACTGTTGAGGTATTCTTCTGCTACTGTGTGTGTAGTAATCTAGCTCATTAGTGCCTCCACTGGACTGAAGTGGTGGTGGTAGAATCAATCAGGAAATGAGCTACCTAGACCCTATGCCGAAGGAGACCGAATGTAACCGTGCAACCGGCTGGCCCGCTCGAGTCTAATGTAACCGTGCGACCGGCCGGCCGCTCGAGTCTAATGTAACCGTGCGACCGGCCGGCCGCTCGAGTCTAATGTAACCGTGCGACCGGCCGGCCGCTCGGGTCTAATGTAACCGTGCGACCGGCCGGCCGCTTGAGTCTAATGTAACCGTGCAACCGGCGGGCCCGCTCTAGTCTAATGTAATCAAACGGTGTCTTGGTTCTCGGCAAGTTATTAGCCAAGCCTTGTTTCTGGTGCATCTTAGAGGATTGTGTTCACGGCAATTCACACATTATCGATGGGGAAGTACAGTACATCACATACAAATACACGTCATGTTATCTTGGTAGTTACGTTAAGTTAAATGTTAGAGAAGTGAATGTTGCTACGTGGTAGCTAGGCTAGGCTGTCACAAGGAGACCGCGCACCAGGCTACTGAACAAGACCCTAAGGACCGTAACCGAGGGTACTGCATGAGTCTATATTCAAACGGGTGTCTAGGTTCTCGGCAAGTTGGAGTTATCAACCATTAGCAGAAGCCTTTATTTCTTGTGCATCTTAGATGATTGTGTACATACAAATTAATAGATTACATTATTGATGGATATCACATACAAATGCACGTCATGTTATTTTAGGAGTTATGTTAAGTTAAATGTTTGTTACGTGATAGGTAGGCTGTCACCAGGAGGCACCAGACTACTGAACAAGACCGTAACCGTGCCTAATGCATGAGTCATGTGATCAAACGGGTGTCTAGGTTCTCGGCAAGTTTGAGTTATCAACCGATAGCAGAAGCCTTTATGTCTCGTGCATTTTAGAATTGTGTTCATGGAAATTCATATGCTACGTTACCAAGGGGAAAGTATTATGCTTATATCACATACAAATACACGTAATGTTATCTTGATAGTTATGTTAAACGGATCACTGGCGGGCAAGGCACGGGAACTGGTAACCAAATCTATTAACTCGGTAGGCCAACCAACGACCGTCTGGTTGAACCGACTCCCGTAAAAGAGTCGGTTGTCCCATTACTATTTTGTTTATAAAGGAAAGTTTGCTGCGATCGGCGAGTTTAAATGACGCTATTATGAGTAATTATTTTATTGGCCGTCAAGGTATCTTGTGGCTTTGTGAAATGTTTTGTTGAATCATATAATTAATCTTCGGTAAATTTCTAAACTAATAGATCTATTAATTTTGGCTGTTTTTAGCTTTTATTGTCTACTCGCCTGAGCCACCCCTGTATTGTAGTGTTGTTGGTATGTTCCAATTCCAGGGGCGCGCTACAGCTCTTTATAGGCTGGCTGTTTGCGTTGCTCAAGAGAGCTAGAGGAGGGAGGACGTAAGTCTGTGGAAGGCTCTGGTGACTAGTTTGGAAAAGTCAACTTATATACAGCTGTATCTTTGTATCATTTAACAATTTTTGAATTTTTTGAATTTTTATTTTTTGTGAAAGTATTTTTTCTTTAATTTTAGTTTTGATAATTGTTTGTTTTGCCTGTGGGCCCATCTTTTTTACGTCATCTTTGACTCATTCTGAGTGTCTGCACCTGCTCACGACTACTCTACCAGCTACACAACCATTGACATATATATAATGCCAACGGCACGAATGAAGTAAAAGAAAAAAACAGTAGTGAGTCGCTTCATTGACGTATGGCACTCGATTCTCCCGGCTCAGTGACACGAGTCGGGTTAATGAACCGGCTCTTCGGTCAGTTCGTCAACACTAAAACAAAAGAGAGCAGATGCCGGTAAGCCACAAAGACTAAACAAAGGAATTTGATGAATGGCTAGTTTAACAGATGATTTGAAACCAGTATGATAAGTAACAGAGCATATTGACCCGCTAACCAAACACGTCTTTGAGAGCATCGCTACCGTGACGGCAGCATGCGCCCCGTCACAGTAACCATATCGCCAATGGCTAGCCTAGCCTACATGAAAAACATACGAAAACCTACATAACCTACATTCCGTCAGCGTACTGTTTGAAAAATGGTATTAGCAATAACTGTTTAGGTTAGGCTTAATGGGCCTCATTCACCAACTGTTCTTACGAAGAAATTTGTTCTTAAACCCCACTTATGCACTTTTTATTCTGACATTCACTAATGTTTTCTCATCTTGGATTTGTTCTTAGCTAAGAACAAAATCTACACACACTCAAGAGCACTCTTACGCTGGGGCGGCCTCTAGTTCACCCAGTAAGAGCGTTCGCCCTATGTTGGCTGAGTCCTGCAGCGGCGTGGGTTCAAACTTCATTACTGTGCTATATCATTATTTCACACTGCATATTCCACTGTAGCCTATACAAACCATTTTTATATTCATCTTTCTATTTTTTATATATTATATAGTGTCCCATAACTGTGCACCTTACCCCCGCTCCCACCCCTTTTATCTTTTGCACTACTTATTTTTTTCCATTGTTGACACTGGAAAAGGAGTTGCTTCAATCTCATTGTATATGTGTATAATGACAATAAAAGGCATTCTATTCTATTCTATCAGCTGAAACTCAGAGGGGAGAAGGAAGCACAGCAGTCACTGCCCAGTATGGAAGTGTCGTCAGCTCACCTCAGTTTGCAGACGTTCAAGTGGGAGGAAACATAACGCTTAATGTCAGCAACACATTTGGTAATGTTTCCAATGAGCCTTATTTATGTTTAACTATGTACATGCTTAAACTGTATTTAACGAAATTCCTTCAATTATTTTGCATTTCTCAAGAGCTGTTGCATGTTTGTGTTTCAGTCACATCTCCTGACAGGACAGATGGGACGAAAGCCGTTTCTCCCAAAACCAAAGGTATTGTGTGTGTGTGTCTGCTAATTAAACATAACAAGACTGAAGTACTACTGACAGAGTGAGTCTGACAGGGAGGAGTGTGCATTTTAATGCAAATTGGATCAATCAAATAAAAAGTGGATGGTAATAATTACATTATTTCTGTTTCAGTGGATGCCAGTGGTTTTGAAGAAACTAAAAGTACATTAGCAAAAGATTATTAAAGTGGGATTGTCTTTGTCGTGTGTGTGTGTACGAATTTTGTCAAAACGTCTTTCTTATATTTGAATATTTAAATATTTTTTGAAGCCACTGTACATCAGATGTGCTGTGCAAAGCATTTGTAATGAGACAAAATCACCAGATTTTATTCTGAAGGTAAAGGGGTTTTCTTCTGCATGCAAATAAAATCTGTACAAATTGGGAACAATAAAGCCATTTGGAGTAGGTTGCTGTCAGCACACAAACATGGGACTCAGTGTAAAGCTAACGGAGGATCAGCCATGAACTGTGTGTTGGATAGAGATGAGCATCTCATCATAACAGCTTCCTCAAGTTCATCTCGGCATCATCGGCTCCCACCTCTCTCGCGGCGGCACTGCTCCACCAGCTGGGTGTATTTGCCTCTTTTCATCTTGTTAGATTCCTTGATGTATTCTTTCCAAGGGACTATAGGTTCTAAAATAATTACAAATGCTTTGAGGCTTCGGAGAGCAGCACCATGTCTTGCCTCAAGGTGTGACAGCAACATTTACTGGAAAATAGAGTTGCTTCCCCAGGTCAACTTTCATTTCCCAGTCCTGCCAAGTTGAGAGCAGAACGGAGGGGGATGTCCTTAAAGCTGTTTCTTCCCACCTGCTTTAATGAAAGGTTGAAATGGTTTGACTGAGGGCATGCGGGTGACTTGACTTTCCCATGGATTCACATGAATCAAGAACTTGATGCGTTGGGGCTCTGCCCTCCAGAGCTTATGTCACCTTTAGCTCCACTGCTTGCCTCCATCTTGCCCAGGCTCCTTGCTGCTATATTCCATCCATCCAAGTGGCATCGAATAAATGCTCTAACCTCCCCTTAGATCATGGCCCTTCTATGTTTCCCCTTCGCCTTGTTGTAGCATGTTTTTTCTGCTACTACAAAGGCCAGCCTTTCCATGTGTCTCTGTGTCCACCAGTGAGCTGTGTCTCGACTGAGCCTCTGCTGCCTTCCACTTTTGACCTGTTCTGACCAGGATGTTGGCATGGGATATTTTAGGGTTGCTTGATTCCTCGTATTGCAGGACCTCACTTGTACGAGTCACCCTGAACTTTTCATTTAGGCTGCTAATAAGGGAGCTTCAGGATGTTGTTCTTTTCGTACAGGGCGGAGTTGCTCAGGCCTTGAGGAAGACCCAACAACCTTCTTGGGAACCTGCTCACTCTTCTCTGGAAGCCCTCAAGCGCAGACTCTACTGGGTGAGCTAGAGGTCGCCCCATGTGTCCAGCTCTTGATTGGTCGCTCGCTCAGAGAGGATCACTGAAAGTGTACATCCAGTGATCATGCACTTATTGAGCCTTATCCACTCTGATATTGTTCTGGAGGAGACCCTCAAACGAAAGTTGTTGTAGTAGTCCAGTATGAGTTCTCAAAACATGCCTGTGCCGTGGTGCTGTTTAAGAGCCACCTCAACAAGCTTGTTGGTTATCTAGCTGTAGTCGTTTGTGAGGTCCAACCACAGTTCCCCCTTGTTCTGTCTGGCTTCTTGTGTCAGCTGCGTGACCACACCTGTGTGCTCCAGACATCCCGGTACCTCTGGAATCTTACCTTTCTGCACGAGGTGTCGATGTACGCATTCCCTAGGAGGAAACCTATCAGGTGCCTTGACACAATGCTGAAGAATAGCTCTCCTACAACACTGAGCAGCAAAATGGTTCTGAACTGGTCAAAGTTCTCTGAATTCTCCTCCTTCGGAAACCACACCCCTTCAGCACACCCCCACTAATGAGCAACCTTACCCCTCTTCCAGATGACCTTTAGGATCATCCAGAGGCTGTGGAATAGCCCTGGGCAGTTATGGTTGTAGGGGGGCATTTCTTGTACACTTTTTAGGGTACCCTGCTCGGTCCGGGGGCTAGTACCTTTTTGACCGCCTCCTGAATCTGCTTCAAGATGGTTGGTGAAGGTGGATTAATCAAAGACTTGAATTGACCAAGATCTTTCTTCCTTTTTGCATCACAAAAGGTGTCTCTAAGGTAGCTGTCAATCTCAGATTTGGAAGAGTCTGCTGCAAATTGAAGTCCGTATAGTGGCCCTCTCCTTCCTGTCTCTGCGATACCACTCAGCTCTTGTCAAGGTAGTGAATATTTTGTGAAGGATGTGGCACAGCTCCCAGAAAGGGCTCCTCTCCTCTTCACTCGCTTCTTTTTACTGTCACTTCAGGCTCTTCAGCTCCTTCCTGAGCTGGAGGATCTTGGTCATTCACTTGCTCATGATGAATGGGACCTTTGCTCCTTTCCTTTCCTCCAGACAAAATCCCTAGAAATAAAATGGATAGAAAGGCCATTGAACTGTTTGCCATGGTCATTTGATTGGTATACAACAAAATGGCGATTGTTGTTAATTGTCAAGGTGACAATATGCGTCAGTGGTCCCTTAAACTGTAGCAACTCGCTGGGAGGAGAGACGCCTGACGCAGCTCAGGAGACATTAACTGCGCCTCACCTGTAAAGTCGAGGAGAGCAGGCGGCAGCAGCTGGGTGCATGACAAAAATCCTCGGTCAAGTCGGACAGCCGGTGGATGACTTTTTAGTTGGCTAAAGTTAGCTTGCTAACTCCACCTTAAACCCTCACCACATCAATCACAGAAAACATGCCAAATGAAGCTCTTGTGGCGATAGCAATGTGCTTTGTCTGGATGAAGCATTACGTTTATTTGACTCATTTAGTGGCTGTCTCTCTGTCTTGTAATGTTACTTCTCCACTGCTCATTTATCTGTTACTCCAAAACCTCACGTCCGTGACTTGAAATTAAAAATTGCTGCCACTTTGACCATTCTGCTATGTTGATTTGAAGGGAAATGTCATTTCTATCCATTTTATTTCTATTTCCAAATCTCTCTACTGCTAGAAAGACAATGATGGTGATCATCGCTTGAAGGTGCTTGGAGGCTTTCCCCATTGGCTGTTGCTTCTAGGATTGAATCAGCGTCTTTGTTAAACTGGAGCCACTCTTCTCCTTGCTAGCTTGAGGTTACTTGACCAGACGATGTTCTGAAATGCGTGGGGCTGACGCTCGTGTCACCTGGAGGTTCCGAGCACTATGGGTTGACTCCGGGTCTGGCTTCTCCTGCGTCTCACCAGGAGTTGCTTCTGTGTGCTGTGACACTCAAACGGTCTGTATGCGTTCCATTTTGACCTGGTGTATCATTAGTCCACCCAGGTTCTTGCAAACTTTGCTTCAATCACAAATCGTAATTGTCTTATTTCCATTGCCATTCATCATCATTCTTTTGGTCCATCTGGCTGGGGTGCTTATCCTCCCCTCTCGCTCACCCCTGGGGGAATCTTTTTGCCAGCTGTTTCGTAGGTTGCCATCTCTCCTGGCAGTCCGTTGTCTTTCCAGCTGTGGCCACTCTGTTCTTGGTAGTCAACAATACCGTTACTGAATGGAAAGTTGGTTTGTGCAGAACACTGACTGAGAAGCAATACACTTGGGTATCAATTCACACAAGTACTGAGATGGGCTGATGCATCACATGCACCAAAAGCTACTGCAGTAATAGTAGAACATACTGTATATAACACATGTCACTGCCAAATGATGGTTCATTTTGACAAGCCTCCACACTGCCTCCTCATTATTTACAAGCCCTATTGGTTTTGTGTCTAGTTCTGATCCTTCAGTGTCTAAAAAAATACATCAGTAGTTCCTACCTGGAGCAGATGACCAATCATAGAAGTCCGGCTTAGAGTTGCATAACACTTAGCTCAGAGTAGCACATTTTTTTTAAACTGGAGCGTTCAAAACAGTAGCTCACAGGATTTCTCTAAAATACGTTAGCCTCATTATTTGAAAATCCGTCATTATAACATTGTAGATATGACAGAAAATACAGGAGAGCATAATATGTCCCCTTTAACTAGTAGATGTCAGCAATGCCAGCTGTTGGTCAATGGTCATGAGTGCAGCACTGTGGTTGTACTGGGCAGCTACCTGTCGTAAATGTTTACAGTCGACATACAAGTTGTTCCACCAAAATATTCAGTTGCATGTGTTTACTGATGCATGTGAGAATGGATGAATCTTTCTATATACCGCCTAATTCTAGGTTGTTGTTGTTTTTTTATTATTTATGTCACACAGATGGAATTGTTCCAGTACCAAATCCACAACACATCTCATTTTACCAAGGCCGTCTTCAAACACACCTTCAGGATGGGTTTATGTGTGCACAAGAGGGATGGACACAGAAGAAGGATGAACAACCTCTGGATGATATCTACACACATCTGTACATCAGAGCTACTGGTGACATACACATCAACACACAGCATGAGGTCATGCAGTTTAAGGCGGTCAATCCAACAGATACAGAGACAACAATTAAACCTTGTGACATGTTCAAACACCCCTCTGGAAAAGACAGGCCCATAAGAACAGTACTGACCAATGGAATCGCAGGAATTGGAAAAACGTTTCTTGTGCACAAATTTGTATTGGACTGGTGTAACAGAGTAACCAATCAAGATGTCGATCTCGTTTTGCCCTTCACCTTCCGTCAGCTGAATTTAAAGAAGTGGAAAAAAATTTGTTTTGCAGAGCTCATTCATGAATGTATCTGGCAGACCAAAGACATCACGAAAGAAGCTCTCAATCACATCTTTACAGCTCTGCAGTCATCAGGAAACACCAACTATGACAAGAGTGAATTCAAACTTCTGTTTGTTTTGGATGGACTGGATGAGAGTCGCCTTGATCTGGACTGCTCCACCAATGAAAACAAGGCAGTTGAAATTGATGTGACAGTGCCGACCTCAGTGGACAAGCTGCTGATGAACCTCATCAAGAAGAAACTGCTTCCCTCTGCTCGTCTCTGGATAACGACACGACCTGCAGCAGCCAATCAGATCCATTCTGATTTTGTAGACATCATGACGGAGGTCAGAGGGTTCACTGACCAACAGAAGGAGGAGTACTTCAAGAAGAGGTTCAGAAATGAGGAGCAGGCCGACAGAATCATCACCCACATCAAGAAGTCACGCAGCCTCCACATCATGTGCCACATCCCAGTCTTTTGCTGGATCAGTGCTATAGTTCTGGAGGAAGTGATGAAAACCAGAGAGGGACAAGAGCTGCCCAAGACCCTAACTGTGATGTACGCAGAATTCCTGGTTTATCAAATTCATCAGACAAAAGAGAAGTATGACCCAGAAGAGTGCATTCAGTACATTGAGTCATTAGCAAAACTGGCTTACCATCAGTTGGAAAGAGGCAACCTGATCTTCTACGAGAAAGATCTCAAAGAGAGTGGCATTGACGTCAATGGAGCTTCGAAGTGCTCAGGAGTGTTCACAGAGATCTTCAAAGAGGAGCGTGGGAGGAAGAATGAGGAAGACAAGATGTTTAGCTTCGCCCATCTGAGTGTTCAGGAGTTTCTAGCTGCTCTTCACATAGAGAGCGCAGTCATTAACAGGAACAAGAATGTCATGTTTGAGCAAGGTTTTTGTGTACAAGGGCGAATGGTTTTCAGCAAAAAATCTATGATGTCTAAGGTCCATAGGTTTGCTATTGACAAGGCCTTACAGAGTCCAAACGGACACCTGGACTTGTTCCTCCGCTTTCTCTTGGGTCTTTCAGTGGAGACCAATCACAAAAACCTACGAGGTCTGATGAAAAAAAGAAGCCCAATGCAGACCAATCAGGATCTCCTCAAAGACGTGCTGGCTCAGACAGGAAGTAGTTCACAGACCAATCAGGAAACAGTCAACTACATCAAGAAGAAGATCAGTGAGGATCTGTCTCCAGAGAGAAGGATCAATCTTTTTCATTGTCTGAACGAACTGAATGATCGTTCTCTAGTGGAGGAGATCCAACAGTACCTGAGTTCAGGAAGTCTCTCCACAGATAAACTGTCTCCTGCTCAGTGGTCAGCTCTGGGCTTCATCTTACTGTCATCAGGTAACGATCTGGATGTGTTTGACCTGAAGAAATACTCTGCTTCAGAGGATGTTCTTCTGAGGCTGTTGCCAGTGGTCAAAGCCTCCAAAAAAGCTCTGTAAGTGCACAGATTACTGAAGATACTAACTGTATCAGACGTGTAGGTTTGTTCTTAACAAATTAATGTTTTAGTCAACTAATAATCAAGATGTAGTCAACAAATTGATTAGTTAGGGGGCCCAGGACACAGATTATCTCAAAGTTACCGGGTAGGTGCAGTCTTTGAGGTAAGATGTAATCAGAGAGTGTGCAGAAACTGAGACGCAGATCCTGAAGGGTGAAGATGAGGTTCTGGTGGTTTACTGTTTCAAATGCAGCAGAAATGTCCAGAAGGATGACCACAGCAGTTTCAAGCCGCTCAGTGACAGGAATGAGGGCAGTTTTACTTGAGTGGCCTGCCTTGAAACAAAAATTGTTGGGATCAAGAAGGTTGTTCTGGTGAAGATGAGAAGAGAGTTGGTTGGAGATAGCACATTTGAGTGTTTTGGAGAAAACAGAAGAAGAGAGACCGGTCTGTTATTGCTAACTTCAGACAGGTTGAGTGTGGCTTTCTTTTGGAGAAGGGTCACTCTCGCTTCTTTGAGAGAGTCCAGGAAACAGCCGGTTGACTTGGTGGTGATAATAAGATGATTGAGTAAAGGGTGACCCAAATCTTTCACAATGTGTTGTCATTTTTCTTTTCGTGGTAACTACCTAAATATAAGTATAAGTCATATCAAATACAGATAAACATTTTTGCACTTATGTTCTGTTCATATTTTAGGCTGAGTGTCTGTCACCTGTCAGAGAGAAGCTGTGAAGCTCTGTCCTCAGTTCTCAGCTTAGAGTTCTGTAGTCTGAGAGAGCTGGACCTGAGTAACAACGACCTGAAGGATTCAGGAGTGAAGGTGGTCTCTGCTGGACTAAAGAGTCAACACTGTAAACTGGAGACTCTCAGGTCAGGAATAATAAACCTGTAAAGGGGGAACTAGATATGTCACACATTGTTTTCATTTTTCTTCCGTCAGTTAACCATTTTTCTTTGATAAAAGTAATGCCTATCTAAATATAAGTGTAAGTAATATCAAATAGAGATAGAAATGTTTATTTTACTGTTCTGTACATATTTTTAGGCTGAGTGGCTGTAACCTGTCAGAGAGAAGCTGTGAAGATATGTCCTCAGTTCTCAGTTTAGAGTCCTGTAACCTGAGAGAGCTTGACCTGAGTAAAAACGACCTGAAGGATTCAGGAGTGAAGCTGCTCTCTGCTGGACTAAAGAGTCAACACTGTAAACTGGAGACTCTCAGGTCAGGATCCAGTTTCTGTTAAACAAATAACCATTTAAATTTTGCTTGATATACAAGTCAATGTATGTTAAAAAAGATAAAAATTAGGAAATGTACACTGATGAAAGACATGAGGAAAATGAATTCATTATTATTGTAAATTCAAGTCATTTTCTGTGTGTGTGTATGTGCGTGTTTGTTTGTGTGTCCAGTTTGTCAGGCTGTCTGATCACAGAGGAAGGCTGTACTTCTCTGGCCTCAGCGCTGAGTGTCAGCCCCTCCCATCTGAGAGTGCTGGACCTGAGCTACAATCATCCAGGAGACTCAGGAGTGAAGCTGCTTTCAGCTAGACGGGAGGATCCACACTGCAGACTGGACACAATGTATGAACAGACATGCAGAGCTCACTGTTGGTTCACACTGTGTACCAGCAGCCCTGGTGATAACAGTGAAGACAGTAACTGATGTGCTGAGAATCTCGTCCCCACTAAGACTCAAGTCCTATTAATAACTTACATTGTTATTGGATCACTTTGAGGACATCTCGATTATGTTGATGTTCAGAGTTAATCTTTGACCTTAGAAACCTGAGATGTTTGATATATTTTGAAAATGAGAGATGAGAAAGCTTCTGAAGATTCATTCTGACTTTGTTTCTTCCTCCAGACTGGATTATTGTGGAGAGCAGAGGCTGAAACCTGGTCCAAGGAAGTGTGAGTGTGCTTTCACTTTGATTCATAAAACCAAGGCACAACATCTTACAGGGGGATTAGTATTTAAGTATTTTTTTCCAATTGCTAACAAGCATCAGTTAAAACGTAAGTCACATTGTCAAAACGTTTCACACAGAGAAACAAAAGTCACAAACTGTGGATAATTTTTCCATAATTTAAAGGAACGCCAATTTATTGTGATTTTAGCTTAGTCACCGTATCCCCCAGAGTTAGATAAGTCCATACATACCCTTCTCATTTCCGTGTGTGTCGTAACTCTGTCTGACACACCCACTGCTAGCCTAGCTTAGCACAGATGCTGGAGGCAACCGGCTCCATCTAGCCTAATGCTCCCAATAAGTACCGCCAACATTTTCCTTTTTACATGTTGTGATTTGTGTAGCAGTGCTTCACCTTCTGAGAATATAGTTCCCAGTTGATTGATTAATTGGATGATTGATTTATTTCTGGATCAAGTAAATCAAACAGTAATCCAAATGGATGACATGCTAAAGTAAAATACTTATTTCCAGAACGGTCCTTGTTACACACAGGAAACAATAGACAAGAAGCAGACAAACTCAGACTAAAAAGACATACAGTATTAAGGACGGGGAAAAATTACATCACATAAAACAAAAATAAATAAGAAACAAAACTGCTGTAAAAACTATCCAGTTTATCAATAAATATTCACATTTTTCCATAAAAGCTGCTTGACTTGTCTTTTAAAAATCCCTCGTGATGATAGGAGTTTTGTAGCAGTAGGCAAGCTATTCCATGCCATGATACCAGTGTAAAAGAAATAATTTTTATTTGCATTATTAGCTCTAGGAGCTATGCAGGAGCGGATGCTTACCCTAGTATTATGACTATGCTGTGTGTGCACCATAGTTACATTAGAGCATAAATATTTGGGGGCATGACCAATATTGATTCAGTCTTTCCCAGATGCATAGAGAGCTTATTTTCTACCAGCCACTGGTTGGCAGACTCAAGCTCTATGCCAAGAGTATTTTCAATGTATTTTACATTACACCCTGGGACAAGTAAAGCAGAATCATCAGCATATAATAGCAGCTTGCACCGTACCGCAGCTGATATGTCATTTATGTATACTAAAAATAACAGGGGTCCCAGGATCGAACCTTGGGGCACCCCGCATGTTATACTCTGTGGATCAGAGAGCGTCCTCTCAACATCAGAGACTTGTGTCATATCTGTTAGGTAAGAAGTGAACCATATGAGTGCTAAGTTACTAAAACCCATGCTCTTTAATTTAGAAATCTAAATATTGTGGTTCACAGTATCAAATGCTTTTTGCAGGTCAAGTAGTAGCATACCAACATAATTCTGTTGCTCAAAATTCTGACACACATAGTCGAAGAGGTGAATGAGACAGTTGTCAGTAGAATATGCACCTCTAAAACCAGACTGGAGCTCATATAATAGATCATGCCTGATGAGATTATACTCCACCTGTTCATACACAAGATGCTCAAAAATCTTTGATATACAGTAGTTGACATTTTAGCAGATTATTTACAACACAATAACGTGATAATTTCAAACAGCTGATTTCAGCTGAAAGAGATTAAATAAGATATGGTGATGACCAAAGACAGGAGAGTGATTACACTATAGTCTGTTTTGTTTTAACTTTTATTTTATTTTTGTGTGAATAACAATTTTTTTTACATAGAAACATTTAAAAACAGAAGGAAGTTGAAATTGTAGCTTGTGTATCTGTATTCTATTCTCGTTAATCCAAAGAGATGTTTCATTGTGAAGTTTTGATCTAATTAACATTCAGTCTGTTAATAAAGAAACAAATAAACCATCAGGTGTTTTAGATGATAAACTGCTGCTGTGTTGTGTGTCATTCTCTCCATCAGGGGCCTGTGAACTCACACTGGACACAAACACAGTGAGCACAGACCTCAAACTGTCTGACAACAACAGGAAGGTGACAGCAGAGAGAGGGAGGCAGCCATATCCTGATCATCCAGAGAGGTTTGACTACTGGTGGCAGCTGCTGTGTAGAGATGGTCTGACTGGTCGCTGTTACTGGGAGGTCGAGAGGAGTGGAGAGGTTCGTGTAGCAGTGAGTTACAGAGGAATCGGGAGGAGAGGAGGTAGTGAAGACTGCAGGTTTGGAGGGAATGATCAGTCCTGGAGTCTGTTCTGCTCTGATGAGGAAGGTTACTCTGTCTGGCACAATAACATACAAACAGTCCTCCCTCTCTCCTCCTCATCAGTGACTTACAGAGGAATCAAGAGGAAAGGACACAGTGAAGACTGTGTGTTTGGATGGAATGGTCAGCCCTGGAGTCTGTTCTGCTCTGATGGTGGTTACTCTGTCTGTCACAGTAACAGAGAAACACACCTCTCCTCCTCCCCTGTCTCTGATAGAGTAGGAGTGTATGTGGACTATCCTGCTGGGACTCTGTCCTTCTACAGAGTATCCTCTGACATGCTGATTCACCTCTACACCTTCAACGCCACATTCGCTGAACCTCTTTATCCTGGATTCTGGTTAGGGTGGCCTGGTTCAGTGTCTCTGTGTTCTCTGTAGGACGGAGAGTCTCCTGTGCAAAGAAACACTCACACTGCTGACCAACACAAACAATCTCTTTGTAAATCAAACTCCAAATTACAAGAGAACAATACATTAAAGGAGTCACTAATATATACACTTTATAATAACCGCCACTAATCAATGGTAAATTGATAGTTCAATTTGAGTTAATAATAATAATACATTTTATTTAAAGGCGCCTTTCTCTGCACTCAAGGACATCGTACAAGGATACATAAGACATACAAAAAAAGAAAAAAACAACAATAGAAACAACAGAAAGAGGCAGAGCAATTGACATCAAGTGGAATAGGCAGTTTTAAACAGATGTGTGTTGACTTGCAATTTTAAA
This sequence comes from Perca fluviatilis, assembly GCF_010015445.1. NCBI lineage: Eukaryota > Metazoa > Chordata > Actinopteri > Perciformes > Percidae > Perca > Perca fluviatilis. Next base: position 3,880,035 of record NC_053112.1, on the reverse strand, counting down.
TGGGGAATGAATTGATGTTTCTGAGTTAGGTCGGTAATGAATTCCAGAGACGGGGAGCAGAGCGGCTGAATGTTCTGCTTCCTGTGATGGTGAGATGGGCAGAGGGGACAGACAGGTGTATGGAGGAGGGAGTGGGAACCTGGAGGAGATCAGACAAATATGGGGGGGAGTTGTGGATGGCTTTGAATGTAAACAGGAGGACTTTGAATTGGATACGGAACTGGACCGGGAGCCAGTGGAGCTGTTGGAGGACAGGAGTGATGTGGTGGATGGAGGGGGTTCGAGTTATGATGCGGGCAGCTGAATTCTGGACCAGTTTAAGTTTATGGTTAATAGTTAATTTACTGTCAACAAACAATGAAATGATGATTTATAATGTTTACTAATAATAAGTATTAACTTACGTTTAGTTATCTAGCAATGTACAATTTATTAGCAATGGTTATAATAAAGTTTTACCATATTAGACGGTGGGCCGAGGTTCCGTATCTGCTTTACTTTTCGAAATGGATGATCCCCATGGAGGGAGAACCTGGATTTGTAAAGTTGGGACGATTGTTTTATTCTCAACGATATGACAACTGTTGCCACTCCCGTTTGTTGCACATTTTCCCCGAAAATCATAGTGCACGACCGTAAATATACAGGCAAACGCGGTTGCCTACTATATTAGTCGAGCCAATAGCGCGGCAAGATACTGATTTAGAATTATTTTTAACCAATCAGATGTAGCGTATTTAGACGGGGTATTATACCAGCGTCAGACACGTTTATATACACAAGCAGCAGCTATACTACGGCGGCAGCGCATTTACCATCGCCATGGACATTCTTTGAGTGGTTGACTGTAAGTATTCATTTAATTATAATATGATATCTATATAAAACGTTTGTTTTGTACACTGCGTTGTTCAAACGTATGTAAGCGTCTCGTTAGTGTCGTTTTAAGTAAGGTACTTTCAGCTAACTAGCTAGCTAGCTAACTAGCAGTAGCTAGCATCATGCACTGTACCCAACGTTAGCACGTTTGACTCTCATCTAACGTTATTTAACGTAAGCTGAGGTGCGTTAAAATTTGGCAAACAGTGGCGAACCTTCATGGTGAAGATGATTTCTCTGAACACTTAAATTTGAACGATTTGGTGTCAACATTTAATTGTAATGGTAACACTTCATCCAACTAACATAGGCTACAGCTCCACTGTATGTTCGCGGATAATTACCTCAGACTGTTTGCAAACGTTCGCCAAAAACTCAAGGTAAACGTGAACCTGTTGATGTTGAAGACATATTTAATTATCAGATACATCTGATGTAACGTGTAAGGGTCAGTAAGCAGACAATATTCTAAACAGAGAGCTAAGAGCTCAAATAAACTACAATCAACCAAACACGTTAGAACTGCATGTAATAGAAAGATTATAAGTTTAACTATCAAATAACATAGGCTATCAAAACAGAGCAGAGTTATAATGTACATAAACATGTTATACAGATTTACTTCTGCAGGAGTAGCCAACATACACAGACATACACGTGGTGGTATGTCAAAACCAGTAAGGGGTCATTATTTACAGGCTACCACACATCCTTCAGGTCTGCTTCAGCAGTTGTGGTGAGAAAGAGTGCATGCATGTGTGCGAGGATGAGACCAGACACCACCAGACTAAATTCAGAGCATTACAATCAGAGCGTCGTAGTCAATCTTAAAGGTCCCATGGCATGAAAATTTCACTTTGAGTTTCCCTTTTTCACTTTTGAGTTTCCCCCCGATAGTTGTAAACCGAGCCCTAGGTATCCTGCACACACACGCACCAATCCCCAAAGAGCCAGGATCAAGCCATGTGCCCTAGTCATCTTCAAGTGGCTTATTGTCACAGTTTACACACTGACAGAGGTTTGTACATGGCAGCTCGTGCAGTTTACATGTGCATCTACCCTTAACACAATTTGTTTTTTTACACGAGCAGTGCACAAGTTCCAGTATGGCCTCTGGAGCTGGCGGAAGTGTCATCCAGTCCACTCCATAGAAATCTCCTACCATCTTCCAGCCATGATTTACAGGAGGAGGAATGTCTGGCATACACTCAAGACTCCTCCTGTGTACCGCAGCCTGATAGCTTGCCCGCTGGATGTGTTTATGCAAGGAGTCTTTGTTTGGAGGTAAGTCTCTCTCAGAACATTTACCTGATTTGAACAGTTTAGCCCTCGCAATATTGACATCTTGGCAGTCCTTCTGATCATATAGGTCACGCGTAAGCTTCCAGAGCCTCACATAGTTGTGGTGATGGGGTGAAATTTGTTCCTAGTTCTCTAAACATAGCGATGTATTCTGTTTTGAACTTAGTTTTTGTATGCTTTTGCTTTCCCAACCTTATGCAGAGCGCTCACAGTGTCACATCCAGAAAAGGCATGCAGACCCACAAGGGCATCACATTTGTCTTCGCCAAGATGGGCATGTAGCTTGGTAATGTCAGTAATGTGTGTGTTTCTCCCCTTGGCAGTATGGAAATGGAGGTGGCCATCAATGTGGCTACAGAAAGCTAGAGCCAGCACAAAGACATCCGTGTCTGGGCTCTTGATTACCAGGTCATGGCTGTATTTGGCTGCATGGGCTGCATGCAGCATCATTCTGGTGTCTGCCTCCTCTTGACTTGTCTCTAGGTCTTTGAGTTCCAGTATCTCAAGGCCAGTATAGCTCATATTCACCTTAATTGCATGACACTTGCTTCCATGTGCAACAATGACGGTTATATTGCCAATTATATTCTTTGCAGATGAGCTCCAATTTTGGAAGAAATACTCCAGTAAGTTTTCTTTATTTTGGCCACATGCCAGGAATTTTTTCCACTGCTTTGGGGTTTTTTGGTCATCTCCATAGATTTTGATTTTTTGGTAGCCCTGTTCTGCACGTCGACTATGCTCAGCATTTTTGATGCTCAGGTCGCTGTATGTGTCGCATACAAAATGAATCTCTGTTGACTTAGTTGCCTTAGCTGATTGAACCAATGTCCTCAGTACATGATCAGCATACAACCCAAATGTTGGCTGTGGCTTTAGTTGTTGCACCAGAGCCATTGCATCCCAAATCCAAACTGAGCCATCAGGAATGTCACTCACTGTATCAGGTGGGTTGATCTCATCGAGCAAGATGTGCATCAGCTTAGCTTTGTTAGTTTTGACCAGAGAGCCATCAAAGTTGGAAATTGACTGTGGAAAAGGACCCAAACTGTAAGTGAGCATTTCATCAATGTTAATTTGCCTAACGCTGCCCACAACAATTAGCCTTGCAAACAAGTTGCGATTTGATGTTAGGGTGATTTCTTTTCCTCTAATTTTTGTGACTGTACTTTGGCCAGTGTCTTTGAATGTTTTGATTTTCATTTTGTTTATAGGGTCATGGAATGATGCTTCGCCATTGATGATCCTTTCTTCACAGAATTCAGTGAGTGCCTTTACACCTCTTTGTTTAGCCCCTAGTAAGTCTGTGGCAACATTGTCTGATGCATGTTGGCCAGAAGAGATGTGACAAAGAGATTCTCCATCCAGCAATGGGTCAAAAGGATTAACCATATTTTGGATAGTGGTCAAAATGTTCATCACATCAGCCTGATCTCTCTGCATTCTGGTGTTGTCTAGCTCAGAGTTAAGATGTCCTACCGGGCACTTTCCTGCCATTGTTTTGCATTCAAAAGTGATTGCTGCCCGCTCATGTTGTGTTAGGGTCCAGCGGTGAACTGCACCTTTGTTCAGAGAGAACCCACTGATGCCTCCCTTTGTCTTTGAGTCACGATTGGCTGTTTGCTCAATGACTTGATCACATGCGGTGCCGGCAAAACCATGACTTTGATGTCTTTGTGCCACAAAGTCCCCTGAAAGAAGCTGCTGGTGTGCTGAAGGGTGTGTGTCTTCCAGGTTGGTCATTTCAGCCCAATATGCCGTCAAATACCTGGCATAATTTACTTTGTCACAGGCAAAAAACCAGGGCAGCATACTTCGCACTGTGGACAAATGGAGAGCCCAGTTCCCCTCTCTTGTTGCCCTGATGAAAAGAAGCAAATCTTCCATCATGTCAAGGTATGTGCTCCAAAATGCGAATGTGTGGTTGCAGTTGTTTTTCACCACAAATTCTTCATAACCTTGCAGTAACTGCTGAAATGTGTCTGATGTTAGCATGACCTTGAACTCTTCACAGGGAAAACACTCCTGCAGATCTGTTGCCACTTTTAAAGCAGCTGCATTTTGTTCTTGTGTGAGTGTGTCCAAGTATGCCCACCAGTTTCTGGAGTGCTTCCATCAGGAGCTTGTGAGCCCGTATGCTCCTGTTGTAGTGATGGCCGGAGATCACTCCATCGATTGAGCCTCGCGGCCACCAGGTCAGACTCAATCAAGATGTCCTGAAAGCCAGCATCACCATACAACTTTCCTATGCATGACAGATATGCCATTGCTGTGTGGAACTCTCCCATCCTCACTACAATTCTCTCGGAGTAAGAATTTGTTTGCCAACGGATCTCTTGGGCCTTGGCATATATGGCTTGATCCATAACCAAAACAACTTCTCGTTGTTCCAAAGTGTCAGCAATGGCAATGGAGTGGCTCAGGATAGTGTGGACAGTGTTGAGATCAGTCGGGCTGGCGTCAATCACTGGTAGGTAGCCAACGTGTGTAGATGGTAGGACGGTCTCTTCCTTCAACATGACATTAAACCCTGTCCATCCAGGAAGGACTTTGCCCTGGGCCTCAGGTACTTTCAGTAAAAAGAATGCAGCATCAATTCTTCTACTGGTTGTTTGAGCATATCTGTATTGGTCCTGCTGGAGATCAAGGGCAGTATCATGCTCAAGGACCTGGGTATTGGATGAGCAGTGACCCAGACAATTTAACAACCCTATAAGCTGTGCCGAGCCAGTCATATGCCGAACTGCCATTGCAAGTGAGCACTGTTTTGGCATGAGCCACCGTCCTCTGGTTGCCAGGGTAATAATGTCCTGACAAGTGGACACTATCTTTCTGCTGTCCTCTGAAGTGACAGCAACACGTTCATCTGATGGTTGTGATGACATTCCTGATGTCCATGCAATGAAATTAAAAAGTTGGTGAGGCACTACACTCAGGGCATTTTCCAGTGTTAGGTCACCTGCTGTGGGAGGCCATGGAAGCTTTGGTGATCTTTTTGATGTGTTTTGAATGATTTCTTTAAGTGTCATTGCTGCATGATATAACAGCCGAGAATCATCAGTGTTGATGGTGGCATTTTCAATATCTCCTTGACTTGTCATTTCTCCTTCACTTTCTTCAGATGAGGAGGAAGCAGAGGAGACAGCAACTTCATGCACAATCTCATCAGCTGACAGATTGTCCACATATACAAGGTAGGTTGTGGATGCCTTCTGGAATTTCAAGAAGGGATGAGACTTGTGAAGTCTTGCTTTTAGTGAGTTTGCCTTATAAGCTGCAATGTTCACTCCCTCTGTTTCTTCCACAGTTTTTTTGAAAAGCAAATTCAGCTTTGACAGTCGAAGCACTTCACGGTGTTTTAACAGCCTCTCCTCAATGACTGTTTTGCAGAAGTGCTTGTATCCATTTTCATATATGTTCGTTTCTTTTCTCTCAATTTTGTGTGTGGTCAGGTACCGGGTATAATCTCGATAGCAGGTGAAGTGATACCGTGCTTCACTAGCCACCAAGTCCCTGTCTTGGATATGGAGAAGGAGAGACTCATCCCTTCTGCCTTCAGCAGCGAGAAGCAATTTCCCGGCATGGAGTGTTTCACACAGTGTTAGTTTTTCTTTTATCCTTTTCCTGCTGTGTGTCTGAACCTTGTACTTCTCATGTTTGCAAATAATGCATTGTACTGGAAGCAGGTGTGGGGCACGCTTGGATGTGTAGAGGTCACTGGTGTAAGACCTCAGAGCCCGTGTTTTCACTGGAGTTGCCTGACCATCCTCTGCCTCTACCACTAAAAAAGTGCAAAACAATAGATTTAGATTCTGCACCCTTCTCTCACATCACTGATTAAAGAAAAATGGTTTGTAACATTCAGCAGGGGAAACCTCATGCTCCATATATTGGTTCCACCTGTTCCCTTAACATGGGGACCATTTTGCTATAATTGGAAGGGTACATTTTGGCAGGGTGTTTTTATTATATTGCTGTTTATACACTACATATATCTATATTATTTGTACTATTCTTATGTTACTGCTACTACATTGCACATATCTGTACATGTTCATACATTGTTCATATTGCTTATCCATATTTATTCTTATAAGGCTACTGCTAATATACTAATACACACATTTATATGTAATTTATATTACTGTAAACCATACTACTTTCCTAACTGTATACTACTATCTACACATCTTTATCAATACTAGTGAAACAGCTGTACTTGTATTCCCAACTTGTATTCTATTATGTCATGTATATTGTATCCTATTATTTAATGTATATTCTGTATGTGTGCTGTGTCTGATATTTTGCTGCTGCAACACTAATTTTTTTTGGGATCAATAAAAAACTATCACTGCACTGTATGTCAAACTATTTATACTGCACCACCTGTCTATACAATATTATAATAATACAAACCTTCCTTTGCAGTTTCTTCAACTAATACTGCCTTCTCTTTTCTCCGCTGTGCTCGTTTTATCTTGGTGATATTTGTGAAATGGCTGTAGCACTCCCTGTGGTAGCCAGTGTTAGCTGGTTTGACTAACTGGTTTGTAGGTTCCTGGCTTTGTAACTGGTATGCCTGTATTGCCTCTTCTGCTATAATACTTTCTCTAGACTCGAGGTCTTTCCACAGAAACACTGATTTAATGAATTTCTCCCAACTTATGTCTGTGAAGGGAATGGTGGGTCCACTTCCCTCAAATATATGCATGCAGCACTTCATTGTTCATTGCACTTCATGTTTTGCCATTTCTTTCCAGTATATAGAGCTCAACAGTGACCGCCCACTTTTTATCGGCTCTGGTTCAGGAAGTATTTTTCCCCATTCATTAGCCTAGAAATCTAGACGCACCCTAGCGGCAGCAAATTTAATTTGAAGAGGTAAGTCTGGAACCGAGCCAACCAGCTACAAGATGAATAGTGAGCATAACTCACTCGGTGCAAAAAAATATTTTGAAAACGGCAAAAAAAAGAGAGGAAAAGGTACAAGATCGTGTACATAAACTATCAGAGACTTCAATGGCAGACGCTCACTCTAGCCGTTCACAGTTTTACGGGTACGCTAAACGTTTCTATGGTAACAGCCAGTTGTTGACAAACGCGTCACCAACACCGACGCTTTCCTACCCACGCTATTGGATGAAGGCAACAAGTACGTCATGAATGTCGGACCACAGACGTAGCTGCCTGCTTCATTCGCCGGGAAAATAACCTGGAGGAAGTTACCGATATTATAGTTATAGACAAAGTATGTGAGTGGCAACAATTTTTATTTGCTTTGTTGAAAAGCGTAGCGGTTACATATAAAAAACTGGGTTATCCATCACCACAGATCGTCTGAAAACACGAAATCTCTCCTCGGCCCACCGCCTATATAGGATGACTCACTGCACAGCTGTGGTTTGAAATTAAAAACCTTTAAATATGTTTCCTTTCAGGTTTTTGAGGTGCTTCTGTGAAAGTCTTTACTACATTTGTTTAAAAACTTGAGCAAAGATTATCTCTAACTAAAGATAGCTTATCAGACACAGCGCCAATGGTCTGAAACGGTACCCACTTCCTGTCTCCTAAAGGGGCGTGGCCTCGTTTGAAAGTGTAGTGAATGTTGGATGGATGGAAAAGTTATATTTGTATAGTTAAGTAATTTTTCTCAAACAAAGTAAATTTTCTCCTGATGTGTCTAGTTTAAGCAGTCTTGCGTTGCGTTGTTACATTTTTTTAAGTACTTTCATTTGTCCTGCACCTGCCAGAAGGTGGGATGTGCACACAATTACTTTTATAATATCCATCTCAAACATAACATTTTAGTGTAGAGATATGAAGCTTTTTGAAGAATGGCTCCTGTTTGGTGATTACGGGGTGAAAGAATCGCTCAAAATCTGTGTTCACGTTCACTTCTCCCGTTGGAATCAATCCACTCAGGACATGCAGCTAGTCTCCTAAAGAGGCACACAGACATGAAATAACTTTTGAGTTGGGGTAAACCATCTCTTACTTTAGTATAATGTTTGCTTCAGAAAGCTGCTCTCCATTGGTTTAGATGGTTTTGCTTCCAGCTGGCAGCCATTCAGTGTGAGCCTGCAGAGTGAACAGCAGGAGGCAGCAGATCCCCAAATACTGAATTATAAAAAATAAAAAAAACACTGAAGACTAAAGATCAGAAGTGTTGCATTAAAAAATGTTTTGCTGAAAAATGTTTGCGTCCTGTGCAGCTGTTTAAACTTTTAAATACATAAATAAAGGAAATGATTAGATTGCTTTCTGTCTGAGCTTTTAATCTCATCTGATGTCTGTATTATTAAAAACACTGTATAGCTAGACAAATGATTTACAGTTTGAGTTTAATCTGATAATTGTTAAAGTGAGATGATGTTTCTGTGAATCTGTAAAGAAAGGCTTGTTAAATCACTTTTATTCTGATTATAATGAATGTAATAAGTTGAACGTTTTTGATTCAGTAATGAAGAGAAATAAACATTATCCTGAAATATAAAGTGATCATTTCCCTGCTGTTTGCTGTCCCAGCATATGAATATGTTAAAGGGAAGTTCCACCCTAAAATACAATGATAGTTACTGTATATCAGTCTGAGCACCACTGTGTTTATGTTTTGTTGTATTTCTTAAATTTGTCTTGCTTGTCAGGTTTAAAGCATGAGGCTACGTTACAAAAGAAATTTATTATTGCCTTGTCAACTACTTGGGAAGTTAGGTCTTTTCAAGTGTCCTGACCGAAATATCCATCCCGTTTTGGGATCCTTGGCATGGACCCAGGACCACCAAAATGTGGTCACATATTCTACAGAATACCATGTTTGATACTGAAAAGGTTGCCATTTCTTTTAAGTCCTAAGGACCATTTAGTTATATTTATTAACTTAGATTTTCACTGAAACTTGGCCTTTGGGGACATTTGGGAAACTGTTTTCAATTTGGGTCAGGCTACTTGGAAAGAAATGACTTACAGTTTGAGTTTAATACTTATAATTCTAAAGAAAGGCTTGTTAAATCCCTTTTATTCAGATTATAATGAATGCAGTAAATTGGAAGATTTTGATTCAGTAATGAAGAGAAAGAAAGAATTATAAAGTGAAATATAAAGTGATCTCTGCTGTTTCTTCACAGTGTATGAATATGTTAAAGGGAAGTTCCACCCTAAAATAATACATCAAAAGAAAAGGAATAATAATAAAACAATATAATTAAAAAAACTTGTATTAGTATAAAAATCCAGTGACATTTGGCGTAACATTTGTTATTTTACATTTGGCATTTGTACTTTTCTAGTGTCCTACATCCAAATCCGGATTTTATTTTTAGGCCATATCGCCCAGCCCTAACCTGTAGCCTACTTAACGTGTTAATTCGATTAGATTAACATTTTCACTCCATTAGCCATACCTTTTCAGTGGTTGAAAGTAGCCATACTCTGACGACCGTTCCCCAAAGTTATCTGCGCAAACTAAACAGTAGGCTGACTGAGGCGCCCTCGTTCAGGGTATCGCAGATAGGTTGTTTACTTTAGCTACAACTGAGCTGAGTCTGTCGTCATTTATCCTATTCCATCGCTAAAATCAGGTTTGCAAAAGTAATAACGTTTGTGCACTAAACGATTTCACAAAATCCCAATGATAATGACTATTTTTCAGGGGTGCTGAGATGATTTTTGGGGTGCTTCAGCACCCCTAAATATAGTCTAGTGCCGCCTATGCTCAATGTCAGAATGGGAAAGAATATTGATCTATTCAACTTTGAGCGTGGCATGGTTGTTGGTGCCAGACGGGCTGGTCTGAGTATTTCACAATCTGCTCAGTTACTGGGATTTTCACGCACAACCATTTCTAGGGTTTACAAAGAATGGTCTGAAAAAGGAAAAACATCCAGTGTGCTGCAGTCCTGGGGGGCAAAAATACCTTGTTGATGCTAAATGTCAGAGGAGAATGGGCCGAGTGAGTCAAACTGATAGAGGATCAACTTTGACTTAAATAACCACTCGTTACAACCGAGTTATGCAGCAAAGCATATATATATCACTATCTGCCAAAGGAAATATAACCTTAAAGGGGTGATAGAATGATTATATAGGGTATTTTACACTGTTCCTTAAGGTCTCCTAATGGGGTATGTAACATTGGTTGGGCTGAAAATTGCCCGAATGATATTTTATTAGGCCCTTAACTACCCTGTGAATATGGCTCTATTTGGAACAAGAGCTTTTCTTCCAAATATGGTATGCTCATGAATATTCAGAATGAGCTACGCGCTGATTGGTTTGAGCAAACTACATAGAAACACATGGGAGACTCTCATATTTCAGACACTGCAAAGTTATACATTGTTTATCGGGCTATTTCGTTATTAAATTCACTTCTGATACTTTTTTAAGCGAGAAATCAACAATATAAAGCTCAAATATGGGCCGTTTTACGAAAATTGATGGCTAATTGCAAATTTGGTAAGACTGTGAGTCGGAGTTCAGCTGCCGGTGCTGCCTCGCCGCCCGGCCTGCTTAGCTAGCAGGAAGAGGGGAGCTGCAGGCCCTGGAGCTCTGTCAGAGCACCAGCGTTTAGTAGTCCATTATCTAAAAACCGGTGACTTTGCACGGGTATGGAGTGCTGTCGGCTGCCAGTCGTGACGGAGCTCCAAGTACCTCAGAGCAGGCCGGGGTGTGTGAAGGAAGGCAGGTCGGGCAGCGAGTAGAGGTGGGCGATATATCGTTTAGACGATAATATCCAAATTGTTGTCTGGACGATATGCAAAATTGGGATATCGAATATTTCATAATTTGTACAATCCGACCCCCCAAACATGAAAAGAGCTGAAGGAAGTTAAAGAGAAAACAAATAGCTCACACTATAACCTTCTAAACAATTATATGTAGCGATTTTAATACTGTAGGGGTTTGTTTGACTGTATTTTTTTGTACAAAATCACGATCGTCCCGCACGAGAGTAAGCTGCTACTAGTTCTTACCTTGCGCGTTATGACGTTCACTCATGTCAACAAAGATGGCGGTGCGCGATCGTGCAGCGGCTCTCCTCTCGGTGTATATTTATACAAGTACGTACAGCCACACTGAACTAATCAATACAGGACTACGATACAACACAGCCGTTACGAGAGCCTTCCAGGCGGCTCATAACATCCCGACGGAGCCCTCCAGCTTGTTGTCGGCGCTAGCACGCCGAGCTAGCTATCTACCGGCAGAATGAGAAAATAACTCCGGCCCGACTAGAGGCGGAGGACTGCATTTTTGTGCACAATGAATGGAGTACCAACTGCAGGATCGTTGCCCAGCACGGCTCACCTGACCTGGAGCCCTATTGGTAATATACTGACCATTTTATTTACTATGAAAACAGCACACTGCCGTCTACATAGCCCCCGATGCTAACGTTAGCAAAAGTTTGGTTCACTGCTAACCATAGTGAACAAACTGCGAGGATGATCACCTGGATACGGGATACGCAGGGACTTTAACAAGGCGTCCTTAAAGTCTGTTCCCCTCCAGCTTTCTCCCAGCATGTAGATTGTGTTACTAGAGGGAAGAACACACTAGACCATGTATACTCTAACATCAAAAAAGCACACAGAACTGCACCTCTCCCTCACCTGGGCCAGTCAGATCACATCCAACTCGTGATCCCAGCATAAATCCCGGTCAGAAGGATTATACAGCCAAGTAGAAGGACTATCAGAACCTAGTCTGACCTGGCCCTGTCCCAGCTCCAGGACTGCTTCCAATAAGGACATGGTTGTGTGCAATATGTTACAGAACAGAGCCCTTTGTTTATTGTTATGATTTCATCTTGCTTGTACATTTTCCCAAGAGAACCACTGAAATAGCCTCCGAACAGGGCTTCTTTTAACTTCTAGAAGGATTTCAAAAATATCGTCTGAATATCGATATCGAGATATTGAAAATAAATATCGAGATATTAATTTTTGTCAATATCTCCCACCCCTAGCGGCGAGGCAGCAACACAGGCAGCACCGGCAGCTGAATTCCGACACACAGTTGGACAAAATTTGCAATTAGCCATCCATTTTCGTGAAATGGCCCATATCATACATAGTTGATTTCTCGCATAGAAAAGTTTCAGAAGTGAATTTTGTAGTGGAATAGCAGAGATCTGCGTGACCTAGATTCGGAAGACTACCTGATCTCAGGTCAGTTGTGTAGCTTATGTAAATGTTGGGGCGTGACCGTTCTCTTAATACACCCATGGGCTGACAAAGGTTCCGGTTTTTGGGAGGTTGACGTCAACTTCCAGGTTTGTTGGGATTCGCCCGTTTTCAGCGGCAGTTTCAAAATATTAAATTTTCATAGTAAAGGGCTGACAGTGGGAGCTTCTATGTATGTCCTATTTACCCACCGAACTGTCATTATTCAACTATGACAGGGTAAAATCGGTTTTGCATTCTATCACCCCTTTAATACATCCATGAATAAAACACGGGCTCGGCAGATTCGTCTGATACCCAGCTAATGTTAGCTAGCGCAACCTACGATCACAACGGGCTGATGGCTAGCTGCTAGCTAGCTGCTACTTGAAGAAAACGGCAGCAGCTAATATTAGACCCAGCACCGGAGGTCTGATCCCCGTGGTCTGATCCCGAACCGCCTGTGACTCTCCACCAGATCAGCAAACTCAACGGCATTGATTAGGCCTACTGATTTCAGTATTTTTCAATACTTTCCGCTACTCGGGTTTCTTAGGATTGTTTATGTTATAGAGGAGACTTTTTGCAATTTGTGTGGGGTTGTGTTGCATAATGCCGGAACTAAGAAACGGAGAGTCGGAGGGAAGCAGGGAGAGGGAAATAAATAAATATGACCTTTTGAAATAAAAGTCCGCTCAAGCATCATCAGAGTAGGGTTCCAAAGCATAGACTGTAAATATTAATATTTACAGTATGTTCTATGTTAGCCTGTGCTGAAAGCAACACTGGTACACTGGCGCTCTTGCATTGGAAATGTCAACATCCGGTTTCTGAATATGAAAAAAACAGGCCGTTTTTTGTTTGTTTTCTGGTGATTTTGTCTTTTGTTATATGAAACAGAAAATGAAAATCAAAGCATATTTAAAATTTCTCTCATCCCCTTTTGACCATGAAAAGGAAAAAACTCCTTGTATTACATTTTCAAATTTTGTATTTTAAAATGAAAATCAAATAATCATTTGTTTTTAGTTTTTTAATACCAGTTTATGAAATGAAACTTGAATTACCAAAAGATAAACTGACCTAGATGATAAACAGCTTCTGTGTTGTGTCTCGTTGTCTCCGTCAGATTCCTGTGAACTCACACTGGACACAAACACAGTGAATAGATACCTCAAACTGTCTGACAACAACAGGAAGGTGACACGTGTGAATGAGGATCAGCCATATCCTGATCATCCAGAGAGGTTTGACCACTGGTGGCAGTTGCTGTGTAGAGATGGTCTGACTGGTCGCTGTTACTGGGAGGTCGAGAGGAGAGGAGGGGTTTATATATCAGTGAGTTACAGAGGAATCGGCAGAAGAGGATACAGTGAAGACTGCAGGTTTGGATATAATGATCAGTCCTGGAGTCTGTTCTGCTCTGATGGTGGTTACTCTGTCTGTCACAATAAAAGAGAAACACACCGCTACTCCTACCCTGTCTCTAACAGAGTAGCATTGTATGTGGACTGTCCTGCTGGCTCTCTGTCCTTCTATGAAGTCTCCTCTGACTCACTGATCCACCTCCCCACCTTCAACACCACATTCATTGAACCTCTTTATCCTGGGTTTGGGTTAGGGTTAGGGTTTAGGATTGGGTTTAGGTTTGGGTCACATGGTTCCTCAGTGTCTCTGTGTTCTCTGTAGGACGGAGAGTCTCCTGTGCACAGAAACACTCACACTGCTGACCAACACAAAAAATCTCTTTGTAAATTATACAGACACAAAATTACAAGAAATCACTGAATGTAAAAAATGTTTTCAAATCACGTTTTGGGACCATTTCTGGGAAACCTTTTACTACTTTTATTTGACACTTTAGTTACTTTGCAGTTTCAGATTATAATTTTTTTTTTAAATAAATGGTGGATTATTATGGACAATGATAAAATGTATTGGTGAAATTCACATGCTGCCAAACAGGTTTTAAAGTCATTAGAATGAGCTCCACTGTAATACTGTTGGTGATCACAATGGCCCTCATTTATCAACCTAACGTAGAAACCAGCGCAGATATGAGTGCAGAGATCTTACGACAGGCTTCACGTGTGATTCATGAAACGTTCATATCACACTAATCAGAGCATAAGAATGGTCGTACATTGATAAATGCAGCAGCTGGAAACGATCGTTATTTAAATATCACGCCCCTATATATTCTCAGTTCTGAGGCCTCGCCCCTACAATTTACGACATGGCGAGACATAATCCGACTGAGAAGCGACACTTTTCAGAGGTGGAGATTGAAATCCTGATAGCTCAGGTTCATTTACAGTAACGTGTGTACTTTTTGGCAGCCTGAAAACTGGTATTAAAGGCTGTAGAAAGAATGCGGAATGGAAAGAGATCACTGATGCAGTCAACAGTGTTGCCATAGTAAATCAGACTCCAGCTGAAGTTTATTTAATTTATACATGATTGACATATGTATGCTATAGTCCTAATAGTAATATACAGGCTTATTTTGCAATCACTTAGACCTACATGTAGATGTACCTTTATTTAAATAGACACACGGTAGCGGAGTTTATGCAGGTTCTTTTATTTTACTCGTGTTTTTTTCATGAGTCAGAGCCTGAGGGAGAACGCATGATCTACCATTGCTGATGAGTGATCAAGTGATGAGTTGTTCTCCTGTTAAACTGATTAAATGCTGCACCTCAAGTCCACACCGACTTACGCCGGTTTCACGCTTGTTTTCTGTCGTACGTTCATTTCGTAAATGAGGGCTAATGTTTTCTTCAGAAAGCTGCTCTCCATTGGTTTAGATCACGTGTGTCAAACTCATTTTCCCAGAGGGCCACACTGGAAAAAGAGAATCACACCGAGGGCCAGACGTAGAGAGTTTATTGACGTGCTTTTGTTTCATTGAAAATGTCAAATATCTTTGACTGTATTACTTCACCTCACTATTTTGACATCGCTGTAGTGCTGTAGTCATTTTTGTATGTTTTTTCCCCCCAACTTCTTTATGGCTTTCTCAGACGTTTTTGTCGCCTTTTTATTTAAATTGTCGCCTTTTTTCACATTTTTTTGTCACCTTTTCTAACTTTTTTTTTTAATACTTTTTCTTGCATTTTTGTCTACATAAATCCCTACATAAGTCAGCAAAAATGTTTCTTAGCCATCATAGAATGTAGCAAATCAAGCAAATGTTTTTACAACAATCTTTCGGCATAAATATGGAATTTCTGAGTCTCAAAGTCAGCAAATCTGCCAAATTCTGCTTTTGAGTGTTGCGTAACTGCAGTTAAAAAAAACACTTTCCCATGTTTTTGGTTTTGGCGCACAACTATAGGTGGGCCAAAATCTATTGTGAACCGAAATTGATATGTGGGCCGGATTATATTCTGCAAGGGGCCGGATTTGGCCCGCGGGCCTTGAGTTTGACACATGTGGTTTAGATGGTTTTGCTTCCAGCTAGCATCCAATCAGAGTGTGAGCCTGTAGAGTGAACAGCAGGAGACAGCAGATCCACAAATACTGAAATATTCTGCAACATTCAAAATGGAGAGAAACACTGAAGACTTCAGATCAAAAGTGTCAAATTTGTTGCAGACAAATGTTTGCGTCCTCTGCAGCTGTTTCAACTTTTGAATAAATAAATAAACGAAATGATGAGATGGCTTTCTGTCTGGCTCATTGAGCTTTTAATCTCATCTGTCATTAAAAAAAGTTTAATTTATATTATTATTACATCATAATTGTGAAAATGAGATGAATGTAATGGGAAAATTACATTTAAGCATAATTCCTTATATTTTTTATGTTTTATTTGTACTTTAATTCTCTCACAAAAGCTGAAAGAGTTTATCTCATTCCCACATGTAGATTTTGATTCTAACTTTGTGAGGCATCCAGTCTGGAACATTATGTGAGCACTGTTTGTCTGAACAGATAAGGGCTACAACGTCACCCTAAAAAACTATCTCTAGTTTTCTCATGCCAGTTTAGATGTAACAGGGGGGTGAAAGTCGTACAGGGAGGAGGAGGTTAAATGTCTCCAAGATGTCTCTTGTATTCCTTGATTGTCTTCATGTGTATCAGATTGCATGTAAAAATTGTAGCGTCATACCAAGCCAAGTGCGTGTGTGCTGTCACTCTGAAGATGCATTTAAGCCTAATGTTCTTGTTCACTCATTTGAGGAACTGACTCCACACTTGGCTGCGGCCTTTTGTGGAATCATGTTTCTCCTATTTTCAAATATATATATTTTTATTAAAATACAAAAACCCAACTTGGTTTTAGTCTCAGTCTGTCTTATTTGTTTCAAATGTACTAAAAACTCTAAACTCTTCCCCCCTGCTGCAAAGGAAACTTCCACTACAAATGTTTTCTGTGATTATGTAAAGAAAGGCATGTTGAATCACTTTTATTCTGATTATAATGAATGTAATAAGTTAAAATGTTTTGATTCATGAATGAAGAGAAAGAAACAATGTCCTGAAATTTAAATTGAGTTTAAAACACTGGGCTACGTTACAAAAGAAATGTAATAAACCATTGTCATTGTCAACTACTTGGGAAGTTAGGTCTTCCCAAGTGTCCTGACGCAAATGGGAAAATTCTTCCCAAATATCCATCTCATTTTGGGATCCTTGGCATGGACCCAGGACCACTAAATTTAGTCAAATACTAAAAAGGTTGCAAGTCTTTAGCTACATTTTAAAAGGTCATGAACCCAGATCTTCACTGAAACTTGGCCTACTTGGTATAAGGGTCTTGACTCAAACTCCATAGCAAAGAGTACCCATACATACATCCCAACCATCCATCCATCCCTCTTTATCCGCTTATCCGGGGTCGGGTGGCGGGGGGCAACAGCTCCAACAGGGGACCCAACCATCCCCCCTGGTATTCCCAGTTGGAGAAGGACATTTGGGATGAATTTGACCCACATATGTAGCTTTCCCTAGCATTGTGAGACATTAAGAATGTGTTTTAATAGGGCATTTGGTCTTTTCCACTGTCCTGATCCAAATGGCAAAAGTCTCCCCAAAAGTCTGACTAGACTTGTCTTCAACATCATTCTCTCACACTACACCGCTCCTCCGCTCTCTTCACTGGTTACCAATTGTGGCCCGCATCCGCTTCAAGACACTAGTACTTGCATACAGGGCCACGAACGGATCAGCATACATGGTCCAACCCTGAACCCCAGCCTGCACACTCCGCTCTGCATCAGCCAACCTGCTTGCTGCCCACTCACAGCGAGGGACAACTATCTCTCAACGAAAACCCGACTGTTTGCTGTCCTGGCTCCTAAATTGTGGAATGAGCTCCCTATCGACATCAGGACGCCGAAAGGCTACGCATCTTTCACCAAAGGCTAAAAACACATCTCTACCAACTGCACCTCAGATAAAAGATATATATATATATATTTACAGCAGCACTTTCATATTGCTCTTTGTAGTTTTGCTTATTTAAAGCTAATGTACTTGTACTTACTACTTGTTGTCTAGAGTTTGCACCTTCAGAGTTGAAAGCACTTAATTGGAAGTTGCTTTGGATAAAAGTACCAGATAAATGACATCTAATGTGTGGTAAGTCCTTCCCAAATGTCCCAAAGTACGCCAGTTTGTCCCATGGACTGACGGGAAGAATTCTGACAAAACAGGTCCTAGGAGACACATATATTCTTATTTGTCAGAAAAAGCGGAAAAGGGAACAATTGGTAACAAAGGGACAAAAAAGAAAAAAAATTAGATTATTGCGGTTGTGTTTATTGTTTCTGACTGGCTCCCAACTCATAAGAGTTTTTTTCTGCAGCATTTAACCAGAGACAAACAGAAACGTACGCTCTACATTTACTACCACTTGTTAAGTAAAGTGCGGTTGTATTCTCAGCTCTGATAGCCGACAGCTGTCTGCTCTGAGCGCTGACACCGCCACACTCTCTCTGAGGTACGCACTCAGCTCTGAGCTCACTCTCTCTCTGAGGAACTTCCCCGCTCTTATAACATGATGATATCCTGCCAGAGCTTCCTGTATTTGGTCCGAAAGTCCAAACCATCCAAAAAATGCTTTCACACTATAAACAAACCGGACTATGGTAAAGTTTTGAGCTGGACTGAGACTACCTCTTTTGATCGTACCAAATTTCGGCCGCTTGGTGCGGACCGAATTCTTTTTTTCACTGAATTGTATATACATGTGTTCCCTTTGGGAAATGAAGACTCCATAACAATGTTAAATTATAAAGGGGTTTAGAGCAGTGGTGTTTTCTAGTTTGTTGTAGTGAATATACTGTAATTTTTTTAGGGTTTTTTGTAACGTTACCGCGTACAGCATCGCCCTCATCTGGCTCGTTTCCTGTAGTTTCTGTAACGTTAACGTCTGCTGCAGAGTCACTCGAAGTGGCAGTAGCTTCAGGGTCGGGCTTACCAACTCACTGAGAGAGTGGAGTTTAAATTTGCTTTCGTTTCATATATCTAGCTACTTTAGTGATTCACATTTGTTCATTTCAAATTTGCGCAGGGAATAACCGCCAAGCAACTGCGTTGTTGTTCCTAGGCGACTTGCAACACAGACAGGGTGAATTTATGAACCTAACCGTGAAAGTTCTCTCACAAAACAATCATCGTTATGTAACGGTATCCATGAGTGGGGAATGATGACAACTTGAGGTGAATCGGATACTTGACTGCAGTAAAAGTACTAATACCACACTGTAAAAATACTCTGTTACAGTAAAAGTCCTGCATTGTAAATGTCCCTTCAGTAAAAGTGTGTGTCATCAGTAAAATGTAGTATTAAGTATGAAACCATTGTAGAAAGTGTAAAGGATCCAACTAGTTGTGTGTTTAATGGTCTCATCATCTCAGCTGGACTTGTAGTTATAATGTGTAAAGTAACTAGTAACTAAAGATGTAACAGATGAATGTAGTGGAGTAACTAAAGTAACTTAAGCTTTAACAGATGAATGTAGCGGAGTAACTAAAGTAACTAGTAACTAAAGCTGTAACAGATGAATGTAGCGGAGTAACTAAAGTAACTAGTAACTAAAGCTGTAACAGATGAATGTAGTGGAGTAACTAAAGTAACTAGTAACTAAAGCTGTAACAGATGAATGTAGTGGAGTAACTAAAGTAACTAGTAACTAAAGCTGTAACAGATGAATGTAGCGGAGTAAAAAGTCCAATATCTCTCTCTGAAATGTTGCGGAGTAGAAGTAGAAAGTGGAATGAAAAGAAAAGACTCAAAGTAAAGTACAAGTCCCTCAACATTTTACTTGAGTAAATGTACTTAGTTACATTTCACAGCTGAGGACAACTGACAGCAGCAAAGAGCAGATTTAAAGTTTGTATGCTCACAGAGATTGTCACAAAATCTGGTTGGGTTACCTGAAAGAGTAAATGCCCACGTTCAGCTGACAGATGCAGCTGATTGGTTGGGAGAGAGAGAAATGTAAAGCATAGTAGTCTTCCTGAATTAACTCACGCTGAGCTTTATTTGGACTATTTAAGTGAGTATCTTTCCAAATTGCAGCCTTTTAACACACGTTAAGATAATGTTTAAGTCTAACACAGACTGCTGAAGCCTCATATTCATTTCAGCTGAATGGTTAGAGTTATTTGTACATCTTTTTTATCTCATTTTTTAGAGGGATTGTTTCACTTTACTGCAGCAAACAGTATCGCCATCAAAGTAATATAAAAACTCTACACAGTGGATTTAAATTGAGTTTGAATCGGCATCTGAATGTGACAAATTCAAAGGGACAAAAGGCAAGAGCACTGAGGACAAACTGCGTCGCTTCAGGCAGCGTGCCACCAACGACAAATCACAGTGAGCGCGTTTGACGAGTTTAACTCTGCAGGCTGTTTGTGGAGGATGCAGTGAGCCGCGTCATGTCATATATACAGTACATATACAGTGACCTCTGCCTCCATCCAGCCTGGGACACCCAGCTTTTACATCATCACTTCTAATGAAACTCTGACTATGCAGCACTTTTCAAGCTACAGATATATAACTGTACCAATGTTGTAACCCTAGGGACGGACATTGAGAATTAGCTTCGGCTAAAATGTTGTAGTATGTAACATGAGTTTATGTAACATACTTGTCTTTATTCAAATAAACTTAAAAAAATATATATATATGTGTGAGCAGCAGCCAATGGTAGGGTCATTTAAAAAGCAAACCGTGACTACATTGTGCGTCTGCCCTATTTCTGATACCGTGGCTGTAGAAATTTTGCATTGGCGTGCCGCCACTACAAAATCAGCATAGAGGAAACGGTGTATTTAGACGCTCTGGGTCAGGACTCTTGGGACAGATATATACAGTGCCCTCCACAATTACTGGCACCCCTGCTTAAGATGGGGTCATGGACTTCTAAAAATTCTCCTTTTTATTTAAACAACATATAACTCAAATGCAAAAAAAGAGAAAAATCCAACCTTTTATTTAAGTACATTACTTTGGTGGTAAAAAAAAAAATCGTGATTTAGAAAAAGAAAACTTGAAATCATGTGTCGCACAATTATTGGCACCTCCCACAATTCAGCTGAACGAAATTTTTAATAGATTTTTTTTTAAATATATTTTTCTGTAGTTGCTTAAGTTGGTCAGGGTATCTAGGAACTTTTAAATAGTAATTCATGACTTCCTGTTTCCCTGGGGTATAAATATGACGTGACACAGAGTCCTAATTCTCTTACCCATTTGTCAACATGGCAAAGACAAGAGAACACACAATTCAAGTAAGGCAGATGTGTGTCGACCTTCGTAAGTCAGGCAATGGCTACAAGAAAATAGCCACTGGCCTTAACTTGCCCGTATCTACAGTCAGAGGAATCATTAAGAAGTTTAAAACAACTGGAACAGTGACAAACAAGGCTGGAAGAGGTCCCAAGTTTATCTTGCCACAATGCACAGTGAGGAGGATGGTAAGAGAAGTAAAAAAAAGTCCTAAGCTCACTGTCACAGAATTGCATCAAAGAGTGGCATCTTGGGGTCACGAAGTCTCAAAAAAAACGCTCTCTACACGCCAACAAGCTGTTTGGGAGGCATGCAAGGAAAAAGCCTTTTCTCACTAACACTCACAAACGTAAACGTCTGGAGTTTGCTAAGCGGCACTGGGACTTCAACTGGGATTGTGTGCTTTGGTCAGATGAGACTAAGATTGAGCTTTTTGGCAACAAACACTCTAAGTGTGTCTGGCGTAGAACAAAAGATGAGTATGCCGAAAAGCACCTTCACCACCGTGAAGTATGGTGGAGGATCTGTGATGTTTTGGGGCTGTTTCTCTTCCAAAGGCCCTGGGAACCTTGTTAGGGTCCATGGCATTATGAATGCTTTGAACTACCAGGACATTTTAAATAAAAACCTGATGGCCTCTGCCAGAAAGCTGAAGATGGGTCGTCACTGGGTCTTTCAGCAGGATAATGATCCTAAACATGTGGCAAAATCTACACAAAAATGGTTCAGCAGTCACAAACTCAAGGTCCTCCCATGGCCATCTCAGTCCCCAGACCTCAACCCAATCGGAAACCTGTGGGGTGAGCTAAAGAGGAGAGTGCATGAGAGAGGACCCAGGACTCTGGATGATCTAGAAAGATTGTGCAAAGAAGAATGGTCAAAGATCCCTCTCTCTGTGTTCTCCAATCTTGTGAAATGTTATAGAAGGAGATTAAGTGCTGTCTTGTTGTTTTTTTGCATTTGGGTTCTATGTTGTTTAAAAAAAAGGAGAATTTTTAGAAGTCCATGACCCCATCTTAAACAGGGGTGCCAATAATTGTGGAGGGCACTGTAACTGTATAGCTCGAGATGGTCCGATACCATTTCGTCCTTCCCAATCCCATAATCTGAATTTATGTATCAGCTGATACGGAGTACCGATCTGATACCGGTGCGTTATCTCACGTCATAACCAACCCTGTAATAGCTTGAGCTTATTTTTGTCTAGGTTTTACAACAGAGCTTGGTTACATGGTGGGTTTAGTACCAGGTCACCTGTACTGAAGAATGAAACTGACTCCAGGTCCTTCTGAAAAAAGTGACTCGTCAAAAATCTCCATTGTCTTTTCATGAGTTTTTCATGAACAGACAATGAAGATTTTTGTGAAATCTTGTGTTAGAGGTGATTTGAATGTAGTGGAGCTTCCCTTTCTGCTGACTGTCTGTATCCTGTCCTGCAGCTCTGGCATCAGCTGGCGTTCGCCGGCTGAACACAGAGAAATAAAGAGCTGAATCACTTCGCCTGAAAGCTCTCACACATAAAATAACACATTTAACCCTTGTGTTGTCTTCCTGTCGACCATACACTCCTGGGTCAACGCTTTTTGTCGTTTGTTTCTTCAATTTTGACGTTTTTGCCTTTTTTATAGACATTTGAGACTTTTTTCCACTACCACCACTAGTTTTACACTTATCCTTGGGAAGCCATTGCCAGTAGACCTCATTCAGTTTCTTTTCAGTTAATAAGCGAAATTATGAATTATTTCTGACTAATAGTTCAGACCAAAGGAACATATGTTGATGGATAACCACAGACGTAAAGTTTAGTCAGGATGAGGTTTTGAAACCATTTTTGTTTTTTTCTTCAAAAGTGGTCCTTCATTTTACTTGCTAATAGTGTTGAAGGGAACCATCCATGTTGTTTTTTGGGCAGTTTGGTTGAAAGAATCCCAAATTTAGTTTTAAACTTTACGTTTCGCTTTTTGACACTATTTTGACACTTTCTTTTCAACATTTTCTTAGTTTTTTTTACACTACCGTCCGGTATACTGTACACACCACTCACACCAATATATTACCACTAGTTTTACCTCTTATTGTTTTGAATTCATGGTCAAGAAACCTTATTTATATGAAATTATATCAATTTCTTGTGTTTTGTCAAATTTTTTCTTTGTTTTAGGATACTGTTTTGAAACCGTTTTTTGGGAGGAAACCCCCCAAAAAATTCAATAAAGTAGTGAACTGATCCTTCGATTAACTTGCAAGGAACTTGTTGTATGGAACCATCCCAAATTTCTGATGTAGAAACTTTTAAAAAACGGGTCAAATTTGACCCAAGGACAATAGGAGGGTTAAATGAAGTTATCTGTTGACACAATACAGTAACGTATAGATATTTATTTATTTTAAATGAGCTGATATATGGTTAAACCTTATTGGCTCTTACCAGTGTATCACCATGTGGACTTTGTCAACAGCAATCCCACCAATCAGTCCCAAAAGCTCCCAGTTAGAGAGGAAACTATATAACATATTCTTTATAAAACCTCCCAGTTAGAGAGGAAATGATCTAACATATTCTTTATAAAACCTCCCAGTTAGAGAGGAAATAATCTAACATATTCTTTGTAAAACCTCCCGGTTAGAGAGTAAATGATACACATACACATATCCACACAGACACACACACACACTAAAAATAAAGAGCATGGAGGAATGTGAGTGGTGATAATCAGTCATCACCTCTCTGCTGCTTTATTATCATCAACTCTCAATGAGGGAGATTTTCTCTGGCTGTGTTTTTCTGAATCTGCAAAAAAATATATAAGCATATCAGCTGTAACCGTGTCCAAAGAGTCTGCAGCTGATCTATCTGGATATAATCCTTATTGCAAATAAACTATTTGATATATAAACCAAAGTATGAGACAGACTTTGTCCTCATGATGGTGCCAGATAACCAAACGTTCACAAAGAACAACCCGTCCAGCAGTTGAGACATATTTCCCTCACAGTGGATAACTCAGAGGATCACCAAAGCCACTATTCTCAGACATATCTTTTCAACAGTTGTACAGACCGTATATTTGAACAGAAATTGTCCATAGAACTTGATTCACAGTTGTATTCATAGATATCAAACATATCTATGGTTGTATTTCTGTTTGTTTTCATTTCAAATTGCATTATGGGAGCTTGATCTGGGCTCCGACAGCTTTCGGTGGCCTTGGAGGCGAAAGCGACACAATTTTATCTGTCTGCATTTCAGCTGTTAGTAAGTGTGTGTGAAAATGAACAAGGTGCATGTTTTATTCGATGTAAGATTATTATAAGATAAGATAGACTTTATTAATCCCACACTGGGGAAACTCCTGTGCTACAGCAGCTCAAAAGGAAAAAATGTTCACACATCAGAATAACACAAATACACATCAAGTAGACATAGGAGAAAAAATATACATAAAGTATAAGAAATAGAAAAATATAATTAGTTATAATAATAATAGTAATAAAACAAACATATGTACACAATAAACAACCTTATATAAACAGATATACAGATGAATAGAGATGACATATTGCACAGTTGGAGATGACAAACAGTGATAAATAGATAAATATGCATAGTGCAGAATATTGTCCAGTGATGGCTCATATTGCAGAGACAGCGAGCAGTGCTACATTATGATGTTATATTAAAGAGTCTGACGGCTGCTGGAATGAAGGACCTGCGGTAGCACTGAGGTTGCAGCAGTCTGCTGCTAAAGGAGCTGCTCAGGGAACTCACTGTCTCATGTGGGGGGGGATGTTAGCCAGCCTGGCTAACATCCTCCTATCCCCCACCTCCTCTATAGTGTCCAGAGGACAGACCAGAACAGAGCTAGCCCCCATGTATAGTAGTTTAAAATGTTTGGTTTGGTCATGTGTTATATATGTGGGTTCTTGTTGGATATCACTAATGCTAGTTCACACCGCTATCCTAAATTATTACCAGCACTTGGATTAGTGAGCGTTTCACACCGCTAACAACATGTTTCAAACCGTGAGCGCAACCTTGTCTGGTTGAGATATTAGGACAGATACCTGTCATATACTTGATATTTTGTACCTGTGTGTGACGTACCTGAGTTGAGTGTGTCTCTGTGAGGATGAAGAGTGTACATATCATAGGTTTAATTTACCCCCCAATTATAGAAACTGGACAGTGCAACCCCCTCCTAAAGACCTGTTATAATTTCCTTTACACATTAGCACCGTAAGTTGATGTAGAAAAGGCCCAAATTGTTGCAGAAGAATTCAACAGAATGCAGGAAATTGTGTGTTTGTGTCCAAAATGTTGAATCCAAAGTTGAGTTGAGGCTGTTTTTGTTGCTGTTTCTTATTTTTTTGTCGCTCTATTTGAGCCTTTTGTTGCTTTTTGTTGACATTTTTGTCACCTTTCTGACGTTTTTGTCGCTTTATTTGACTTTTTTGTTACTTTTTGACATATTTCTATGAGGATGAAAAGGCTCCTGTGGGTCATTTTAGAGGGTAGGAACAAACTAGTGATATGGTAGTGTGGCTGACAGCACCGGCTGCATCAACAAACTACTGATGTGTGTGTTTGTCTCATTGTTTCAGACTAAAACATTCTGGTCCTGGCATGGTTTGAAGTTTCCCTCTTTCCTGCTGCAACCAGTCTCTCCGCTCGAGTCTCTCTGGATGTCACCTTCTCCGAGTGGAAAATCCCTCAAGGTTGCACACTGTGTGTGTGTGTGTGTGTGTGTGTTCTTGTTTAACTATATTCATGGGGTCCAAAAACCGGGAGTCCAGTATACTTGTGGGGTCAAAATGCTGGTGAGGGTAAGGGTTAAGGTTAGGCATTTAGTTGTGATGGTTAAGGTTAGGGTAAGGGGCTAGGGAATGCATTATGTCAATGACAAGTCCCCACAAAGATAGTGCCACAAACCTGTCTGTGTGTGCGTGTGTGTGTGTGTGTGTGTGTGTGTGTGTGTGTGTGTGTGTGTGTGTGTGTGTGTGTGTGTGTGTGGACACTTATCCCAGCATTCCGGTGTCCCCGTTAGCCGTTAGCCGTTATCTCCCCCAGGTGTCGGCGGGGCCGAGGAGCTGCTGGACGGCCCCGGGCCCTGCAGAGCCTTGTATGGCCATGGCCCGCTGGCCGAGCAGCGATAAGCAGCCGCTCCCACGCAGATACACGGCCATGTTTAGAACAAAGCCTGCTTCTGTTAAATTTAGAGCAGTTATCGGACGCAGCGCTGCCTCCTGACAGCACTCTCTGCTGCTGCTGCATCAGGACCAGAGGTGAGTACAGGCGCCCAGAGAGGACAAAAAGGAGCAGATTTACACCCAGATGTAGAGCGGATTTACACCCAGATGTGGAGCAGATTTACACCCAGATGTAGAGCACATTTACACCCAGATGTAGAGCACATTTACACTCAGATGTAGAGCACATTTACACCCAGATGTAGAGCACATTTACACCCAGATGTAGAGCACATTTGACACCCAGATGTTTTTTGTATTTTTTTTCGCAGTTTTTTGTAGGAGGGAGCTGGTGTTGATTGTGTTAATAATGTAGTGTTGAGGCAGATTTCCCAAAGTTTTCAGATCCTTTACTGCATTAAAAGTACTAATATCACACACAGTAAAACCCCTGCATTCAAAATATACTTAAAGTGATGGTTCGGAGTAATTTCATAACATTTGTCGAGTTAGCGTTATCAGCTGGTCAGCTTAGTGCAGGTGCTAATGGATCCACGTTTGTATCTTGTAAAGTACCCCACTAATAATGCCCAGAATGATACCAAACTTCTACACTAGTACAAATAGTTTCTGTACTTATAAAATGAGGCATTAGAAAGTTTGTAACCACAAACAAAAAAAAGCTCATGGGGGGTGTTTGGCTCCAGGTCATGGTGCAAAGCAGCCTAGGGTGAAATTACTCCAAACCATCACTTTAAAGTATTAAAAGTAAAGAAAAATGATTTTGGAAACTGGAGTAAAAAAGTGTCTAAAAAGAGTTGAAAGTGTCCAGAAACGACAGACTGTCCTTGTGTCAAACTGTCTTGTGTCAGAGTAGTGGAAAGGAAGCATTTATATTACTCCACTTCGTCTGTATGTGCGCGTGTTGATGTCTTAGCATTAGATAACGCTGCATCTTTAAAATGATCAAGACAGCTGTCTGTATATAAGCCATCATGACATTGTGAGATGATACATGATTTACAGTTTTTTTCGATTGCTAAACGACAGTGGGCACAAGTGGAGTCACATGTGCAAAACTCTAACTACAGTCTGCACAGCAGCAGTTCACGTGGACCAGACTCTAGTTCGTTTCTCATCGCTTGAACACAGTTTTCAAAACTCTACACACTTATCCCATGACTTTAACCACAACGTGCACAACACTGTAGATTTACAGCACTTTGTTCAAATGCTAACACACTGCTGTCAACACTGTTAACCACACATTCAAAACAGAATAGATTTCAGTCTGGTGCCTATCAAACACTGCTGATTGCAATTTTAGCTGAAAGCCTAAGCAGGTGTCTAGTTTTAGACTAGTTAGTGAACATATATGGTATTTATACAGAGAAAGATCAGAAAGACTTTTTTTGTATACAAGCACCAAATAAGAATGAAACAATTATAAACTGTACCGTTTGAGAGAAACGGGTAAAAGAGCAAAGATACCAATATGTCCAGGTCAGATGTCTGAGGTTATATACACAGCTATAAAAAAAAGTGAAAAACACAATATCTTTACAGTAGTAAAACTGTGTTCTTACTGTTTTTCAGAAAGTAATGGAGGTGAAAGCAATAGAAACACCACATTCATTTGTATTTAGAGATGATGAAGACATCCAATGTGATGAAGAGAACTTGCCACATGATGCTGGAGAGAGGCAGGATTAGTCACACTATTCGTTGGTACTGTTACGTATGTACCTTTAGTTTTTTCCCCCCAGTAATTCCATAAATTACTAGAGACAAAATACTTTATTGAAGAAAACTGCTGATTTTCATTCCTTCTTGTTTACCTTATGTAAAAATTGGTATGCTATACAATCTATATTTTTTCCTTAAATAAACTGTTGAGTAGTGTCAAGTCACTCAAATTGTTCAAACTGTAAAGATGAAAAAGTTAGTATTTGTGTATTGGTGTTTGATGCTAGTGTTTTTACCCTCAGTGTGTTCTGAGAGACAGTGTGTGTTATCTCAGTGTGTGTGTGTGTGTGTGTGTGTGTGTGTGTTATCTCAGTGAGGCCTGTGCATACTGTTTGAGACGTGTGTTAAGAGTTGTGTTGCTTTGAATGAGTTTTGCAGGTGATGTGAACTGTTTAGTTCAGGTGACTGTAGGTAGTGCAGACTGTAGTTTGAGTTTTGCACATGTGACTCCAGTTGTGCCCACTGTCGTTTAGCAATCGGAAAAAACTGTAACTAAGATACTTTGAGGACTGTCTCACACAATCTATCCTTAAAATATTCTCTCCTCTTTCTGTCTGGCAGAGCTCAACTGTAACCATAAAGATGTAAAGTTATCATTTAGTTTGGAGATAAAATGTAATCCAAAAAGGATTCAGATGGTGTCGACAGAGAGAGAGAAGAGAGTAAGAGGGAGAGAGACACAGAGGGAGGGAGAGAGAGAGAGGGAGAGAGAGGGAGGGAGAGAGGGAGAGAGAGAGAGGGAGACAGAGAGGAAGAGAGAGAGAGAGAGAGAGACAGAGAGGGAGAGAGAGGGAGAGAGAGGGAGAGAGAGGAGGAGAAGGAGGAGGAGTGTGATGAAGTAGAGCAGGCAGCAGTGTGTCTTTGGATCACTCCGTTGTCGTTCCTGCTTCTCGTCTCATCTTCTGACAGATTTTATTGTTTAAAAACTCTTCTGACGTATTTCTGGAGATTCTGATAAAAAAGCGTTTGTTATTGTTTTTGATTCCGAGACGGTTTGAGTGACGGTAGGTTCATGATTTTCTTCTTCTGTACAGTAACACTGTGATTTATATATATTAATATATATTTTAGTATGGCAGTATATGGTGATGTTATAGTAAAACTAATGTTTACTGAGTTTGTAAACGTGACTCTGAGAAACGATTGTGTTATTATCAGTTAAATGAAAAATATATTTTTGGATAAATGATAAAGCATCATATTTAATAACAAGAGCAGGGGCGGAACTACCCAGTGTCAGAGGGATATGCATCCAAAAAAATATATAAATAAGTGTGCCGGACATCATCATGTATGGTATATCAGCCACTGTAGGTCTACCATAATTTAGAAATAATAATATGTATACATATATATATATATATATATATATATATATACATATATATATATATATACATACATATATTTATATATATACATATATATACAGTACAGGCCAAAAGTTTGGACACACCTTCTCATTCAATGCGTTTCCTTTTTATTTTCATGACTATTTACATTGTAGATTCTCACTGAAGGCATCAAAACTATGAATGAACACATATGGAATTATATCTTAACAAAAAGTGTGAAATAACTTAAAACATGTCTTATATTTTAGATTCTTCAAAGTAGCCACCCTTTGCTTTTTATTAATAAGGGAAATAATTCCACTAATGAACCCTGACAAAGCACACCTGTGAAGGTAAAACCATTTCAGGTGACTACCTCATGAAGCTCATTGAGAGAACACCAAGGGTTTGCAGAGTTATCAAAAAAAGCAAAGGGTGGCTACTTTGAAGAATCTAAAATATAAGACATGTTTTCAGTTATTTCACACTTTTTTGTTAAGTACATAATTCCATATGTGTTCATTCATAGTTTTGATGCCTTCAGTGAGAATCTACAATGTAAATAGTCATGAAAATAAAAAGGAAACACATTGAATGAGAAGGTGTGTCCAAACTTTTGGCCTGTACTGTATATATATATATACAGAGTGCTCAGTATAAGTGAATACACACACGCTACAGTTGACTAAAAAGAGGAATAAAAGATCATCTTTTGGAAATTGATCTTAATTTTAAAAAATTAGGAAAAATCCAACCTTTAAGGACACCAATTTTCTTTGTGAATGAATAATTTATAGTAAATAAATAAATGTTCTTCCTTAAAATACAGGGGGCATAAGTCAGTACACCCCTATGTTAGATTCCCATAGAGGCAGGCAGATGTTTATTATAAAGGCCAGTTATTTCATGGATCAGGATACTATGCATCCTGATAAAGTTCCCTTGGCCTTTGGAATTAAAATAGCCCCCCCACATCATCACATACCTTTCACCATACCTAGAGATATATCAGGGCTCAACATTAACGGTTGCCCTTGGAATCCAAATTGTGACAATTGGCAACCTAATCATCACCCCTGGTTGATGTGATTTGAGTGGTGAGTAGCTCTCCATCCTTTTTGAGGAAAACAATAGTGCAGACAGAGATGGAAAGCTAAATGTCCAGTATGGTTTGAAGTTCTGTTGACCACAGAACTTCAAACCATACTGGAATTAAAATTAAAATGAATCTTAATCTGTTGGTATCAAGTGGCTCCCCCTACACTTCCACCTAATGTTAGACCTGCCTGTTGCCATCCCCTGCCTTTCCTGATCCACCATCCTCACACCTGAATGAAATGAACTCACTGTTAAATATAGCAGCCTAAATTCAATTCTTAAATCAGGCTAGTGATGGCATCAGATAAGACAACTATTGTGCAGTAAGGTTGTGCTGCTGTTGAAATTACATTCACATTTTGGATTTAAATATGGTAGAGCCACTTAGCACAGACCTTTAAAGAGAGAGAGATGTGACCCTGTAATTACAGCTTCCATGTCACCCAACAGATGTAACTATAGCCTTTATGTGTGTGACAGCACAGCTAACATGAACAGTTAATGGGAAAACAAAATATATTAATCATTCCATGGTAAACCAGAGTTATTGCATAAGTTATGTTTTCCAGCTTCTTGTCATTTATTGTGCATGCTACCTTATATTTACCAGTTGTTATTTTACCTTAATAAAATTGAGATATGTCATGCATGGGATTGGTACCATAGGGCTTAACCAAAATCTAAATGTAGCTATCAGCAACATTGGTTTGCATTAAGCTAGTCGTAAACCTCACTTTAGCTGCTAGTGTTAGCAAACACTCGCTCAGTGCTCATGGCTCATTTTGCGTAATTTCCGGGCGTATCCCGGCTGTATCCCTTCTAACCACAACCTTGACTTGAACAATCCGACAGAAACCTAAAGTCTCCTTCTGTGTCTTGCAGGTTTAAGGGATCTCACCATGAGCCCAGCCGGGACTTTGTCGCTGCTCCCTGCCCTTCATCTGCTTTTCCTTTTGTCCATCATCTCAACTCAGCTTCCATATTCCGCGGCGGGAGGCTCTCCTCCGGCGCTCACGTCCAACAGCACGCTCAGAAACCACTCCAAATGCGGAGGAGAAAACGCCGGCTGCGTTGACGGTGTCGTCCTGCCGGTATGGGAGCCGGAAAACCCGCCCTTCCCCGACCGCATCGCCAGAGCCATTATTTACTTCGTGGGGTTGGCGTACATGTTCCTGGGCGTCTCCATTATCGCCGACCGCTTCATGTCGTCCATCGAGGTCATCACTTCCCAGGAGAGACAGATCACCGTCACGAAACCCAACGGGGAGAAGGTCACCACGACGGTTCGAATCTGGAACGAGACGGTGTCCAACCTGACCCTGATGGCGCTGGGTTCCTCCGCGCCAGAAATCCTGCTGTCCGTCGTGGAGGTTTGCGGCCACGGCTTCGAAGCCGGCGAGCTCGGCCCGAACACCATCGTGGGAAGCGCCGCCTTCAACATGTTTGTCATCATCGGGCTTTGTGTTTCGGTCATTCCCGACGGAGAGACCAGGAAGGTGAAGCACCTGAGGGTTTTCTTCGTCACCGCCACGTGGAGCGTGTTCGCGTACACGTGGCTCTATCTGATCCTCGCCGTGATTTCTCCCGGCGTTGTTGAGATATGGGAGGGCCTGCTCACGCTCTTCTTCTTCCCCATTTGTGTCGGATTAGCTTATGTGGCCGATCGCAGACTTCTCTTCTACAAGTACATGTACAAACGGTACCGAGCGGGGAAGCAGAAGGGGATGATTATTGAAACGGAGGGAGAGCCGGAGCTTCCCTCAAAAGTTGACGTCGAAATGGACGGGAGAATGCTCAACTCCCACGGAGAAGAGGAGCCGGACGAAGAGGAGGCTCGCAGAGAAGTCGCCCGGATCCTGAAGGATCTGAAACAGAAACATCCCGAGAAAGAGATGGAGCAGTTGATGGAGCTCGCCAACTACCAAGTTTTAAACCAGCAACAGAAAAGTCGGGCTTTCTACCGCTGTCAGGCGACGAGGATCATGACGGGAGCGGGAAATGTTTTGAAGAAGCACGCCTCCGACCAAGCCAAGAAAGCCACGCAGCACGATATCTGCACCGAGGTTTCGGTCAACGACTTTTCCTCCAAGGTGTTCTTTGACCCCGGTAGCTACCAGTGTCTGGAGAACTGCGGCAGCGTGGCGCTGAACGTGGTGCGCCGTGGCGGAGACCTGACGAGGTCTGTCTCGGTGGATTACCGGACCGAAGACGGCACCGCAAACGCCGGATCGGATTACCGCTTTACCGAAGGAACGGTAGTCTTCAAGCCGGGAGAGATGGAAAAGGAAATCCGCATCGACATCATCGACGATGACATCTTTGAGGAGGACGAGCACTTCCTGGTTCACCTCAGCAATGTGCACGTCGTGTCGGAGGGCGCCGGCTCCGGCGAGCGAGAGGCCAACCACGTGGACGTCCTGGCGGGTTTAGGGCTGCCGTGCACGGCCACCGTCACCATCTTCGATGACGACCACGCGGGGATCTTTACGTTCGAGGAGCCGGTTGTGACGGTGAGCGAGAGCATCGGGGTGATGGAGGTGAAGGTAATCCGGACGGCGGGAGCTCGCGGCGTCGTGGCAGTGCCGTACAAAACCACGGAGGGGACGGCGAAAGGAGGCGGCGAGGACTTTGAGGACACATACGGAGTCCTGGAGTTTGACAACGATGACATCTCGTAAGTACAAATCTTCTCTGCTCAAAAATAGACGTACTATTGTGTTCCTAATGTTTGTTGCAGGAGAGTTACCCTTCCCTTTTCTTTCATTTTGTACACTTATATTAGTCAAAATGTACAGTTCTGGCCTTTTAAAAACAATACTGTACTCTTAAAGGTGCTCTAAGCAATGTCACACGTTTTTTAGGCTACAACAATTTTAGTCACATACAGAAAACATCTCCTCACTATCCTCTAGCTGCCTCTAGATCTCTTTGTTTGACAATAATTTGATTGTCAACTACAAGGCAGGTCACCCAACATCGCTTAGAGCACCTTTAAGGGAACATGTAAATAGTGTGCCTGTAAGAACAGAGATGTTCTTGTCTCATACCTCCCTTTTTGCGTGTGTGAATGATGCACGGTTCCCTGATTTCTCTCCAAAGCATTTTAGGTATTAGAGTCATTGTTGATGTCAGAAAAACCAATATCAAGATTTAAGATTCAAGATTCCTTTTATTGTCATTCAGCAAAACACAGAAATATGTAAAGCTCGAATGAAATTATGTGCATGGCTCCTTTAAAACACACATTAAAAACAAGAAGTTATTTTGACAAATCTCAGTGTATCAAGTATATCTAAAGATTAGACATTTCTATATAAAAATATACAAATAATGAATAAATACGAGCTAAAAGCATCAAAGAGCATTCAGACATATAGACGGTAAATTAAATATCTGAGCTATTAGACCTTTTACCTCTGCTTTTTCTATCTGATAATCTGCTTTGACCTTTAAATACTTTTACCTTTGAAACACTTTGTCATTATTTTGATCACACATCTGCAAATGTTCTGAGGCTGGTTATATATATAAACTTGTTGGATGATCCCTCTGATTGGCTGTTTCCTCTTTGCTTCACCTGTCTGTCTGTCTGTCTGTCTGTCTCTGGCGTCATACTGTATCTGTAGTTTGACAGAGAGAATATTTTTATTTTACACACTTTCTGACTGACATACAGTACAGGCCAAAAGTTTGGACACACCTTCTCATTCAAGTTTCCTTTTTATTTTCATGACTATTTACATTGTAGATTCTCACTGAAGGCATCAAAACTATGAATGAACACATATGGAATTATGTACTTAACAAAAAAGTGTGAAATAACTTAAAACATGTCTTATATTTTAGATTCTTCAAAGTAGCCACCCTTTGCTTTTTTATTAATAAGTGAAAAACTTCCACTAATTAACCCTGACAAGGAACACCTGTGAAGGTAAAACCATTTCAGGTGACTACCTCATGAAGCTCATTGAGAGAACACCAAGGGTTTGCAGAGTTATCAAAAAAAGCAAAGGGTGGCTACTTTGAAGAATCTAAAATATAAGACATGTTTTCAGTTATTTCACACTTTTTTGTTAAGTACATAATTCCATATGTGTTCATTCATAGTTTTGATGCCTTCAGTGAGAATCTACAATGTAAATAGTCATGAAAATAAAGAAACACATTGAATGAGAAGGTGTGTCCAAACTTTTGGCCTGTACTGTATTCAATTTAATAGGGAAGTTTACCAGCACTGTGCTTTACATTGACGTAAAAGTCATTAAGTAGTTTTTAGCTGCAAAAAATGTATGTTTGGTTGTTGTTAATTGGACAGCCCACTGTCTAAATCATCCGAGGTGGATTGTCCTCCATTTGTTTAAGCTGCCATGGCATTTGACATACTCGCGCTTATTCTCCTTTTCATTTAGAAAGCGCTGTAAAATCCTAACCGTAATGACAGCGAAACGTACATTTCGTGCAGCTGAAAACTACTTAAATTGAGTTTTACGGCAATGTAAAGCACAGTGCTGGTAAACTTCCCCTTTAAATTAAATAAGTAAGAATTATCTATGATGAAATCCAAGAATTGTGGTATTCTTCAACATCAACATTTATTTTGTCCCGCTGCCTTTCTGGCCCTTCATATGAACAAATTTGGCCACCTCTGGTCTAGACATTATGGCTGATAATCTAAACCCTTATGGTGACAATGAACGGGAATTTTACTACCGGAAACAGGGTTTTACAGTACTTTAAAAATAAGAGGAGAATAAGCATGAGCATGTCAAATGCCGTACCTGGTCCGCGGGCCCCAAATTGGGCGGCCTTGGCTTAGACATTATGGGCCCTATCTTGCACCCGGTGCAGCGCAAAGCCCAACCCAAGTGTCTTTGCTAGTTTAAGACTGACGCAGTCATCAATTTCCCGTCCAGCGCCCACATTGTATAAATAACAAATGCACCTGCACCCATCTGTGGCCCATGGGCGTGCCGGTCTTACAGGGAGGTGTCTTCAGGTGCATTCTGGGTTTGCTGGTCTTACAGGGAGGTGTGTTCAGGTGCATTCTGGGAGTATTGCTATCTTGAGGCAGCGGAAAGTGATCGCACCATTGACCAACAAAAACCTGGTCTAAAGTCAATAACGCAGCATTTCATTGTTATTTTAACAGAGCATTAGTAAAATGCTCCTAGGCTCGTGCACAGCGCGCGCACACTATGCTTGTTACACACACACACACACACACACACACACACACACACACACACACACACACACACACATGCAGAAGATTACAAATAAAAATATTAGGGTGTAAATCCTCCATCATAACAGCAATGCTCCAAGGTCCAAACGCGCCTGGCTTTTAAAGGGAATGGGAAATGATCTCTGATTGGTTGATTGCATGTTACACCCAAAACACACCTCTGATTAATGAAGACACTACATACAACCCTTTAGAACCAGGCGCACGGACCCTTTTTACCTCCATCAAACTAGCAAAAGTGGATTTGGACACGCCCTAAACACACCTGCGCCAGGCGCTTCACACCGTGAGTTTAGATCGTTAAAATAGGGCCAGCAGGCTGATAATCTAAATCCTTATGGAGGAAATGAACGGGATTTTGACTTCCTGATCCACACTGTTAATCTCTATTGAACAGGGATTTATGACCTCCCATGTTCCACCAGCAGCCTCACCTCCACAGGTTCACATGCCTCTCATAGCGGCTGCAGGCACCCTTTCCATGTCTGCAGGCGGGCAGCAGGAATGTAATCACAACACGTTTATTTCCAGAGCATAAACACGGCCGGTGGCTGTGAAGGAAAGCAAACGGCGTGCTGAAATGGAAAAAAGGTGCCCCGGTCTGTCAGTGACTCCGTTTATCAACGAGGACGCTGCTGGAAGCCTTATATAGACCGATCATGTTCTGACTGAGTCATCTGCCCAACAACAGCAGGGCCAGTCACTGTGATAGGAGTTATTACAGTCTGGTATTAGGGGGAAACCTTCATTTCTAATTGTCTAATTGGTTTTATGTGACTGTGTTAAAGCAGCAGAGCCGATCCTCACACTTCTCTTCATGTGTTGGTGCAGTAAAACATCCCAAGAAGAGATGAGGCATTAGGAGACTGTCCTCCCCCCCAAAAACACCCACATTAAGACAGAGCATTTAAGTCCCGCCCTCACCAGAGGGGAGAACCACTCTCTGCTCCCCATTGACTAGTACTGCGTGAAGGTTTCCTCCTCTTTTATTCCATCTGCTAGCAAACAATAGAAACGTGTCTAAAAGCTGCTGTGTGCTGATATTCACCACCAACAATGTAGAGAACCCAGAGGGGTCATTCCCCATAAACTTTTGAGCGTCAAACACTAAATTTCCTGCATTTGGGTGAATTTTTATGCAATAATTTATGCTTTCTCCTGCATCAAGTTGTGGTGCTAATGTCTTTATTCATGTAAAGGAAATTATATGCTATTATTCTCCCATATTGATCAAAACTTTCTGCATATTTAAAACTGTGTTTCTGGATGGGTTTTTTAGGAATCATGTCCATCTCAACAAAAAATCTGTCCATAAATCTATCTTCATTTTTCACTTCCAGTTGTGTTCTTTAGTAAACACACTTCTTGTTTTCTGAACATGTTTTGAGCTGCAGCACGGTTATTTATACAACTCTTTTTAGGGAGTGGGTTTCATATTTTTTAAAAGGGACAAATCTACCTCTTCTAAACATTGGGGGGTGGGGGGGGGACATATCCCCTGCAGGCCTATGTTTGTTATAAAGTATTACAGATTGTTCTTTAGGGTAGTTTTATTGGGCTGTTTGTTGACGGGCTGCAGGCCTCTGACTCTGGGAAGCTGTCCTGTCCGCTGAGTGCGAGCGGAGCGGAAAGACTCCCAGCTCGCTGTGTCAGATGTGTTTTGTCGTGCCGGCGTGTCGGGCAGATAAACATCACGCAGCTCTCTTCCTTATTAGGCCGGCGAGTGTTGAGCAGCAGCAGGATCTGCTCAGCGTCCGCGGCCCGGCTCGTAAAGCAGACAGATGAGACCGCGGCCGAGCACGCGGGAGGTCGCCGCTGGCCAACCGCCACGTCTCCAACACCAACACACCCTTCACATCAACTCCTCTCTGTTCCCCCTCTACGGAGGACATTTGTGGTCATAATTAAACATCTAAAGCAGTGGTTCTCAAGCTGTTTTCACTAATGTTCCCCCTTTGAACAGTGTTTTTAGCCATGTACCCACTAACCAGCGCAAATCATTTTTGGTAGAAAATAAAAGTCTCTATAAAGAGGAAGAATACAGCGATGATGTCAGCAATAGATTTACTAAACAACAGCCTTGGACCTGGAAAACAGTAGAAAGAAGGAAGAAAGGCAAGAATAGGTCCAAAATAGCAATAAAAACTTCGGAAAAAAAACACAGTAGAAAGAAGGAAGGCAACACTAGGACGACAAAAGGGACAAAAACCTCAAATAAACGACAAACTTCGAAAAAAGAGACAAAAACTAAAGACAGTAGAAAAAAGTGAGGGAGAAAGGCAAGAATGACAAAACAAATGACAAAACCTTGAAAAAAGGTGACGAACTTCAAAAACAGTGACAAAAACTTTGAAAAAAGACAGTAGAATTAACTACAGCCTTGTAACTGAAAAACATTTTGCAAAAAACCTCACGTACCCCCTGCAGTCCTCCAGAGTACCCCTAGAGGGACACGTACCCCCTGCAGTCCTCCAGAGTACCCCTAGAGGGACACGTACCCCCTGCAGTCCTCCAGAGTACCCCTAGGGGGACACGTTACCCCCTGCAGTCCTCCAGAGTACCCCTAGAGGGACACGTACCCCCTGCAGTCCTCCAGAGTACCCCTAGAGGGACACGTACCCCCTGCAGTCCTCCAGAGTACCCCTAGAGGGACACGTACCCTCATTTGAGAAACACTGGTTTAAAGTGTCCCAAAATGAAGACGAGGAGGCAGCGAGTGTGTTGTCTTCCCATCGCAACTTTTTGTTTCAAACTTTTCAAACATTGTCACCTTTTCCGATGTTTTAGGCTGTATTTTTTTGGCGCTTTAAAAAAAAAAAAAAAGATCCTGCATTTTTGAAGATTTTTTCGACATTTTTGTCCCTTTTTCCAAATGCTATAAAATTGAATAAAACACCAAAATTCCATAAAAGTAGTGAACTGATCTTTCATTGTAGTTGCGAAGAGCGTTGTAGGGAACCATCCGTGTTATTTTGGGGCAATTAGGTTGAAAGAAACCCAAATTTCTGATACTTTGAAAATGGGTTAAAATAAAATTTGACATGAGGACAACAGGAGGATTACGAGATCAAACTAAACAGATTATTAACTAACTGGCCTCCTGCACACTGGCTGCGTGGCGTGAGCGTGGCATGTCATTGAATGCGTGGCATTTTCTATGTCACTGCTGCTGCTAGCCTTGTCTGGACATAAATATAAACATAAACATATTCTGATCTGATTACAGCAAAGACAACATCGGCAGTATTGACGGCAGAATAGGCTGCAGAATATTTCCTTCTGGATTGACAGGTGCAATATTTGAAAATCAATAATTGTTATAAATTATAAATTACATTTATATATCTGCATTTATATCAAAATCTCGAGACTTTCAAACATCAACATGTCATTTATTAAATGTATTCGTGTCTAAATGACATATAAACATCTTTTCCTATTCTAGTTTGTCTGCAAGCGCTTCCAACACGCTTGCGTGTGGCGTGAAAAATAGGCGTCGGTCCTATTTCTAGCATGCACGTGTTTTTGGGGCGGCTCGAGCCACGCCTGTGTCATGCAGGCAGTGTGCACGCTCTAACCTGCCACGCAGCTGACAAGCTCACGCCACGCATCCAGTGTGCAGGAGCTCTAACTGGGCTCTTGTACTCGCTGTGGCGTTTAGACTAATCTGTTTTCTATATTAACGTTAAATCAAATCCCTCTGTGTTACAGTGAAGTGAATCTGGCTCTCTGCAGCTCTGTGGATTGGTTTTTGAGCGTCTTTGAGCTCCCAGTTTAGGTTTTCAGGTACATTTTCGCTGCAACAATCTCTCCCTTAATGACTCTTTTGCAATTTCATTTAACCCTCCTGTTGTCCTTGGGGTCACATTTGACCGTTTTCAAAGTTCCTGTATCAGTTACTATGGCTTTCTTTTCAACCCAATTTCTCAAAAGTAATGGATGGTTCCACAATGATCACTACTCTGATGGTCTACCCAGGTGAAAATCTGTGATCATTCATAAACATATCTTTCTCTGACCTTAACTATTAGTCAAGATAATTCCTCATTTCTGTTTATTTTACTAAAAGAATTAGGCATAATTGCATGTAAATGTGGTTTATCCACAATCAATTCCATAAAGAAGTGTAAAACTAGTGGTAATAAGTTATGAAGTTGGCTAAAAAGATGTAACACTGAATTATGTAAGCTACTTTATGATTTATAAACAGACAATTCAAACCGGAGGAAGAACAAAGTTGTTGACCTTTGCAGCAACAGGGAAAGTAAAACTTATTATAACAAGATAAATGAGGGTAAATACAGAAAACTAAACAATGGAAATAATCAGCCAAGGAAGACAAAAGAAAAACAGAAAAACAAAGAGAAGAAGAATCAACCTAACAGCAGATGAGTCCAGGCTTTGTTGAGTGTGTACAGTCTACACCTCTGTCCTGTCTGTCCACATAAGATAGAAATGGTTGCCATAGGAGATACAACTTGTTGGTTGAACCTCTAATGGTGTACTTTACTTTTTCTAGATGGAGAAACCAGTGGTGTAGTCTAATGTCTTGTAGTGGGTATACTGTACTGTATATATACCTGTATATTGGCCAGAATCTGCCTGGGAGGAGGGGGCATATCATAGTGGGGGGTCTGGGTCTCCTCCCCAAGGGAAGTTTTGAGCATCAACAACTTAATTTCCTGCATTCGGACACACTTTTATGCACCAATTTATGGTGGAAATCCCTTTATTTAGCCGATGTGAATAAGGAAGACCCAGATGACAATTCAAAATATATCAAAAATATAATGGAAAGTATGTTGTTACGTGTCATTGGACATTTTTAAGTGGGTATATGGAAATCCTGGAGCTTTCTTAGTGGGTATACTGTGTATACCTGTGTATCACGTAGACTACACCACTGGGAGAAACTGCAAAAGATCTTTAATCCAGTAAACATGGGAAAATGTCCAGTAGGAGGACAGTATTGGACAGGACCAGAAGCTATGAATAAGAGAACCTATATTTGATTTACGTCTGTTACAGTTCGGAGTTAAATCAGGATAAGCCTTAGTGTCCCCCTAATACTGTATCTGAAGTCTCTTTTATATAGACCTTAGTGGTCCCCAAATACTGTATCTGAAGTCTCTTTTATATAGACCTTAGTGGTCCCTTAATACTGTATCTGAAGTCTCTTTTATATAGACCTTAGTGGTCCCCTAATACTGTATCTGAAGTCTCTTTTATATAGACCTTAGTGGTCCCCTAATACTGTATCTGAAGTCTCTTTTATATAGACCTTAGTGGTCCTCTAATACTGTATCTGAAGTCTCTTTTATATAGACCTTAGTGGTCCCCTAATACTGTATCTGAAGTCTCTTTTATATAGACCTTAGTGGGCCCCCTAATACTGTATCTGAAGTCTCTTTTATATAGGACCTTAGTGGTCCCCTAATACTGTATCTGAAGTCTCTTTTATATAGACCTTAGTGGTCCCCTAATACTGTATCTGAAGTCTCTTTTAATAGACCTTAGTGGTCCCCTAATACTGTATCTGAAGGTCTTGTTCTTTTATATAGACCTTAGTGGTCCCTAATACTGTATCTGAAATCTCTTTTATATAGACCTCAGTGGTCCCCTAATACTGTATCTGAAATCTCTTTATATATACACCTTTAGTGGTCCCCTAATACTGTATC
Source organism: Perca fluviatilis (assembly GCF_010015445.1). NCBI lineage: Eukaryota > Metazoa > Chordata > Actinopteri > Perciformes > Percidae > Perca > Perca fluviatilis. Next base: position 3,838,645 of record NC_053112.1, on the reverse strand, counting down.
TGAAGTCTCTTTCCCAAAATTCAGCCTTGGTGCAGAATTACAGCCACTAGAGCCAGTCCCACAATGAGCTTTCCTTAGGATGTGCCATTTCTGTGTCCGTAGATATTGAGGAGGGAGAGAGGGGGGGCAAGGTGGAGGGTGGGGGTGTGGCCTTAACCAACTGCCACTTTGCTCGTTTGAAAGCCATGATGTCTCTCTCTCTCTCTCATGGGTGGGCTAAATTCTCTGGGCGGGCAAAGCAGAGAAAGGGGAGGTAACCTCGCTCCTTATGACCTTTTTTGCTGCTTTTAAATGTCTTATGTATAAGAATTTTAAAGAAAGAAAGATAAAAATAGGTTATTTAAAGAAAGGCAACATTAAAAAGATAGGTCTTCAGTCTTGATTTAAAAGAACTGAGAGTTGCAGCGGACCTGCAGTTTTCTGGGAGTTTATTCCAGATATGTGGAGCATAAAAACTGAACACTGCTTCCCCCTGTTTAGTTCTGACTCTGGGGACAACAAGTAGACCTGTCCCAGACCACCTGAGAGGTCTGGGTGGGTCATAGTGTAGCAGACCTGTCCCAGACCACCTGAGAGGTCTGGGTGGGTCATAGTGTAGCAGACCTGTCCCAGACCACCTGAGAGGTCTGGGTGGGTCATAGTGTAGTAGACCTGTCCCAGACCACCTGAGAGGTCTGGGTGGGTCATAGTCTAGTAGACCTGTCCCAGACCACCTGAGAGGTCTGGGTGGGTCATAGTGTAGTAGCAGATCAGAAATGTAATCCGGCCCTAAACCATTTAGTGATTTATAAACTAGCAAAAGTATTTTGAAATCAATTCTTTGAGGCACTGGAAGCCAGTGTAGACTTCAGTACTGGAGTGATGTGATCCACTTTCTTGGTCTTAGTGAGGACTCGGGCAGCAGCGTTCTGAATCAGCTGCAGCTGTCTGATTGATTTTTTGGGGAGACCTGTAAAGACACCGTTACAGTAGTCAAGTCTACTGAAGATAAAAGCATGGACAAGTTTTTCCAAATCCTGCTGAGACATAAGTCCTTTAACCCTTGATATATTTTTAAGGTGATAATAGGCTGATTTTGTAATTGTCTTAATGTGGCTTTTAAAATTCAGGTCTGAGTCCATGACTACACCAAGATTTCTGGCTTTGTCTGTTGTTTTTAACATTGTCGTTTGAAGCTGAGTGCTGACCTTTAATCGTTCTTCTTTTGCTCCAAAAACAACCACCTCAGTTTTTTCTTCATTTAATTTAAGAAAGTTATGGCACATCCATAAAAGGAAGATTCCAGATCGGCCCATCTGAGCTTTCATTTTCTCAAAGGCAGAGCAGGATACCCAGGCCTCGGTTTACACCTATCACCATTTCTAGCCACTGGGGGACCATAGACAGGTTTGGGGAACTCACATTAATGTTAAAAAAACCTCATAAAGTGACATTTTCATGCCATGGGACTTTTAGGCTGTATGGCTCTGTGCCTAGAGCAAATGGAGGATGTGTGGACTTGCTTTAATACCGACTTCCAGTCACCAAAATCACTCAAAACCTAGATCATTTCCCCCAATGATATTTTTTAATACTGAGAAAAGGGCAAGAATAGGCTGAGAAGATGTCATACAAACTGGAGATAACTCCCTTTTTTTGTGGTTTTATCTGCAAGATCTCATCTAGAACGTAGCAGTAGCGATGTAGCCTGAAACACTCAAACTTCTTGGCACTAGTGTTGCGTTGCCAATTCTCTCTCCACGGGCTGTCAGCGCTGTGTGTGGTCTGCCTGCACCTGTGTCTATTCTGGGATATGGAGACAAATGCTGTGGATTTTTGTATTTTTTTTTATCATTCACAACCGTCCATCAGTATATGATGTATGTTATAAACATTTCCGATGTCTATAAACATTTATTAGCATGAGTTGCTGCATGAAAAACTTTAACTGCAGGACTTTTCCTATCATCCTAAATGAAGATATATTATTATTATTATTATTATTATTATTATTATATGATTGTTATGCTGAAAGGTTCTGAAAACTGTGACGAGTAAAAAAAAGTCCAAAACCACCAATCTCTACATATTAAATAAACATGGAAGTGGATGAAGGCTGTCTTCTGTTTCCACGCTGCCGGCACACACACACACACACTCTCTCACACACACACACACACACACACACACACACACACACACACACACACATACACACACACACACACACACACACACACACACACACACACACACACACAGAGCGTGGGTCTGTCCAATGAGGGCAGCTGCAGCCTGAAGCCTCCAACAATCTAACTGTGTCATCTGGTTTCTTGGTGTTGCATCATCCAATCATCTGAGCCATCAAATCAAACAGGAAACTCATCTTTCTAACCATCTTCTCCAGCTGTAAACAAGGTTTCACTGCAGGTCTCAACAACCCGTCCTCACTCCCAACTCCTAAAATCCTGATGCTCGGTCAGCGGCTCTCAGCATATAGGCGCCGATACTGTGGGTGCTCCGGAGCTCGAGCACCCATGTGTGCCAGACTGCCAGTAGGCTCCATTCATTTAAAATTAAACATTGCAGTTGGTGCTGAGTGGAGTGTCTGTCATAGTGTGATTGGATATGTTGGTGGCATTGATTCTTAATTTCCCACGAAGGTGATCGCGGTTACGTGTCAGTTAATTTTCTCATCTCCAATCCTATCTGTATTTGTGAGAAGTGGCGCTGTCCTGAGTTGAAAGACTATTTTACTCTTTATTATCCAGTTAATAGTCGTGTGTGTTCATGTTGGCCGCTGTCCATTCCCTAAGGTTCTGAAATGCAAACATTTTTTGACTACTTTTTTTTAAAAGGGGCGTGCGCCCATGAGCACCCACGGAGGACCACATAAATCGGCGTCTGTGGCTTCTTAGGGTCAGATACCGACACTAGCACCACCCTGTAGCCGGTGTTACCATACAGTGACTCTCAGCGACATCAGATTATAATAAGAGAGAAAACTAAATACAGTATTCTTCTAAAAGTTGATCGTACAGTTTGACAGTTTTATGACTTTTTAGGACCTTTAGGACAAATTTTCCTTCTTTGATGTAATGTTTAGTTTGTGTCCTGCACTCTGTCTCTGACATCATCTTCTCTTCATCACGCCTCACACTTCTGCTCACTTCTCCTCCTTCTGCAACCTTTCTGTCTCTCTTCTTTCTGTTTCAGCAAAACTATTCTCATCAATATAATAGACGATGAAGAATATGAGAAAAACAAGAACTTCTTCCTAGAGATGGGAGAGCCTCGGCTGCTGGAGATGAGTGAAGGAAAGATGGAAGGGGCCCTCATTCTTCTCCCCCCAAACAACCCCACACCTTCCTGTGCTGTAACCCCCCCCCCCTCTAAAAGTTGTAAGTCTTCTGGTAGCTGTGCCGAGAGAAATCTCAATCATTCCCAATCTTACAGAGACGGAGAGCGTAGGTATATGTAAGGAGATAACATAGGCACAGGCTAATTACTGATCACTAACATGCTAGTTAACATTAGTCATTAAACCTAAACAGATAATGGAAGTCCAAACTGCCTGTGAGCTTCTCCTGTACTATACGGTAATTCCTCTACTGTGTGACAGTAAGTCTCGTGGTTATGACCCAATCGTTAGCCTATTGTTATAAAAGCGTCTGCTACGGAGCCATAACGTGAGCTACAAGGTAATGGAGCCTTTTATACATTGTCGTGTTTCTTTAGAAATAAACAACGGACAAATAGAGTCTTTAAACTCTTCAGATGTAAAGTTATTCTCTGTCAAAGTGGCGCCAAAATGAATGGGAGTCAATGGGATGCTAACGGGAGGTGATGGCTTGGTAGCATCAAAATGGCGCCATATGAGCTACGGGTTGTGGAGAGAGACTTACCCCCTTGATCTAACCACCCATCTAACCCGGCCCCCTCCTACAACCCATCGTGTAACCCCGCCCCCTCTTATAACCCTGCATCTCTAATGACCATTAACCTCTGTGGATTCAAACTCACCTTAAGACCTCACGGGGAAAAAGTGTGTGTGTCTGAGTGTGTGTGTGTGTGTGTGTTGGTGAACTAACCCCTCCCCCTCCTCTCCGTCTGTTGTGTGTTTTCTGTGTGCTCTGCAGGAAGCTCATATCCGTTAGAATAATTGACCGTGAGGAGTACGATAAGCAGGCCCGCTTCTACGTAGAGCTGCAGGAGCCGTGTTGGAACCACACGAGATGGACAGGTGTGAACACGCACCTGAGTCTCTCTCTGACCTTTGACCTTTACTTCATCTTCTCTGAGGCTCTATTTTTCCCGCAACTCAGTCTCACGGCAGTTCGTGAAGTGGTCACGTTATTTTATCTATTGATTCGTGAACAGGACACGATTATGTCGTTTTTTTCGTGTGGTGACCACGAATTTTAATATAATGTATTTAAATCGGAAGCATACACCCACCTAAAGGATTATTAGGAAAACCTGTTAAATTTCACATTAATGAAATTATCTAATCAACCAATCACATGGCAGCTGCTTCAATGCATTTAGGGGTGTGGTCCAGGTCTAGACAATCTCCTGAACTCCAAACTGAATGTCAGAATGGGAACGAAAGGTGATCTAAGCAACTTTGAGCGTGGCATGGTTGTTGGTGCCAGACGGGCTGGTCTGCTCAGTTATTGGGATTCTCACCCACAACCATTTCTAGGGTTTACAAAGAATGGTCTGAAAAAGGAAAGACATCCAGGATGCTGCAGTCCTGGGGGGTTAAAATGCCTCGTTGATGCTGATCTGATGAGGTCAGAGGAGAATGGGCCGACTGATTCCAGCTGATAGAAGATCAACTTTGACTCAAATAACCACTCGTTACCACCGAGGTATGCAGCAAAGCATTTGTGAAGCCACAACACGAACAACCTTGAGGCGGATGGGCTACACCAGCAGAAGACCCCACCGGGTACCGCTCATCTCCACTAACAATAGGAACATGAGGCTACAATTTGCACGAGCTCACCAAAATTGGACAGTTGAAGACTGGAAAAATGTTGCCTGGTCTGATGAGTCTCGATTTCTGTAGAGACATTCAGATGGTAGAGTCAGAATTTGGCGTAACCAGAATGAGAACATGGATCAGGCTGGCTGCTGGTGGGGGTGTAATGGTGTGGGGGATCCCTTTCTCCTTCAGAACTGCCTTAATTCTTTGGGTCATTGATTCAACAAGGTGCTGGAAGCATTCTTTAGAAATGTTGGCCCATTGATAGGATAGGGTCAAACACGGTATTAGTGCGGTGTTCCTAATAATCCTTTAGACCGGGGATTGTGTCCCCCGTGTGGCTTTTTATTTCCCTGTTCTTCTTTCCCTAAACATAACCATCCCGTTGTTGTTGTGTGTCCCCCAGAGACCGCGGGTCATGTCGGTGTGTGGCGTGTCCTTTCCCTGTTCTAAAAAAACCAAAATAATCGTGTCCAGTACACGAATCAATACATTTTAAAAAGGCGTGACCATTTCACCAACTGCCGTGAGACCGTGTTGTTTTCCTGCTTCAGTTTACTCCTGTCGCTGTCGCGGTGCCTTCAAGTTGCTTATTGTCCCTTTTTCGACGTTTTAGTCACTTTTTGCTGCGTTTATGTTCTTTTTTCGACTGGTCAGAACTAGGGTTGGGTATCGTTTGGATTTTTAAGATTCCGATGCCGAACCAGTACTTTTAAAACGATTCCGATTTCCGATTCTTGAAAAACTGAAAAAAATATGTAATATGTTTACTAGCGATCACATGCAGTCAGGGGCATAGCACAAAATTCTGGGCCCTGTAGAAAGGCATTTTCTATAGGCCCCTCCCCGCATCCACAGCTATTCATTTTAGCATTTTTTTGGACCCTCCTCACATGAGGGCCCTGGGTACTCAGTCCCCCTTTTCCCCCCAGTCCGATGCCCCTGCGTGCAGTGAATGGTTAATATGCTTTTCGTCCATTTTGGTGAGCCCAGAGGGAAAATATGTCATTTTAAAAGTAGCCTACATTTACGGTAGCTAGCTAACGGTAGACTACAGAGAAAGGGTGATATTTTTACGTTCGTTTTGGAGCGACAGAGGGAAACTATTTCAGTCCACACGTTAAGTGGAACTGAAATTTGCTTTCTAATCCAGTCCGATTCCTAGCGTAGGAACCATTTCCATAGTGGAACCCGGGTTTTGGTACCCAACCCTAGTCAGGACTAGTTTGGATTGGACTGGTTGGGAACAGTTGGTTAAGGAGCGAGGTTAGGGCTGGTTCTGTTGGGTTTGAACCAGAGATGGGAGTATGTCACACATGTGCAAGTCCCAAACAAGTCCCAAGTCACATGCAAGCAGATCTCAAAACTTTGTTTTCCCTTTAAACTGTTTCAGTGCACAAGCAAATATATAGCTTGAAAGAGAAATACAGCTGAAATGTATAAAACAAGTATATAAAAACACATGTACTCATGGTAGCATGTAGCCTTTTGTGTTTACATCCGTCGTATTAAACCTGCCTGTCTCTGGATTACCACTACCACTAAACATCCTCCAGGATTCCTAACTTTGACTTTAACAAATTAACTGTATTTACAGGTTTTAACACACTGGTGTGTTTTCTTACAGTCCAAAATGTTTTCCTTATTGATGTTCATTGATGTAAAGTTTAGGACACAGTTGTTTGTAGAAGTTTTATTTGTAATGAGTCTGACCTTAAAGGTAACTTTGTTTTTTCTAACCTGGACCCTATGTTCCCATGTCTTTGTGTCTTATGTGAACAATCTTTGAAATTAGTCTAGAATTCAGCAAAAAAACAAGCTGCAATGTAAATTTATTAGCAATTGTGCACCGTCAGTTACCATCCACTAAATGTGATAATAGACTATGTATTTTACCTTTCATTCATTACTTTTAAATCAAGTGGACAGAAACTAAATAAAACTATCAAAAGCCATCTTTGTTCATCTTTCCACTGTTCCAACAATCACCACTCTGGTTTGGTTGAAAAAAAAACTTAATTTACCCATTTACATGTGGAGATATGCTGTCTCTATACACGCTAAAAGTCCTGATTATTTACATGGAGTCTGGTGGAGATATGCTGGCTCTATACACACTAAATATCCTGATTATTTACATAGAGTCTGGTGGAGATATGCTGGCTCTATACACGCTAAAAGTCCTGATTATTTACATGGAGTCTGGTGGAGATATGCTGGCTCTATACACACTAAAAGCCCTGATTATTTACATGGAGTCTGGTGGAAATATGCTGGCTCTATACACGCTAAAAGTCCTGATTATTTACATGGAGTCTGGTGGAAATATGCTGGCTCTATACACGCTAAAAGTCCTGATTATTTACATGGAGTCTGGTGGAAATATGCTGGCTCTATACACGCTAAAAGTCCTGATTATTTACATGGAGTCTGGTGGAGATATGCTGGCTCTATACACACTAAAAGCCCTGATTATTTACATGGAGTCTGGTGGAGATATGCTGGCTCTATACACGCTAAATATCCTGATTATTTACATGGAGTCTGGTGGAGATATGCTGGCTCTATACACGCTAAAAGTCCTGATTATTTACATGGAGTCTGGTGGAGATATGCTGGCTCTATACACGCTAAAAGTCCTGATTATTTACATGGAGTCTGGTGGAGATATGCTGGCTCTATACACGCTAAAAGTCCTGATTATTTACATGGAGTCTGGTGGAGATATCCTGGCTCTATACACGCTAAAAGTCCTGATTATTTACATGGCGTCTGGTGAGTTTGGTGATGGTGATTTTGGGGCTGTTTCATGTTAAACTAAAAGGATCTTACTCTTTAACTAAAAGGTCTATCTCTGTAGGGATCCTTTCTATAATGTTGTCAGACACTTAGAATAATAATCTGAGTCTGTCAGCAGCAACAACAACAGAACTTTTAGTGGACTCTACCTGATGCTGAACATTAGTCCTGTAGGGTTACATTACAGCTTGGTTCACGGCTGCCTGTTAACATACAGGTTTGTTTTCAGTTATTCTGATCTATAATTAAACTATTTTCAGCTGCAAATGATTGCTTATATGTTGAGTAGATTTAAAATAAGAACAACCAAAATTAACTTGGGTCGGCATCATCACAAGCTCCTCTTTTGAACGTCTTGTTTTTCTGATTTTTCTTTCGTATGTTTCTTCTCTTCAGCTGTGTTGCTTCAGGAAGTCGGTAAGCTGCTTGAACGTTTCCCCATCAGGGTATCATTGGATAATCCGTACTTCATTTGCAATCAGGAAATGAAAAACATGTATTTGTTTGTTGTTTGGAAATGAAAAAACGTTTCTGGTGTCAGAAATTAAAAACAACAATCAAAAACAAATTTGTGTATCATTCCTTCATTCGTCCGTTATAGTTTTTGCAAGCACAAGGAATTTATTTTATCATTATTCCTTTTTGGTTAAAGAATGACAAAGTCTGTGTACAATTCTTTATATATGTTTTAAGTTTCCAAATGAAAACACAAGAAAACCACCTTTTGCAAATTTACCAGCCTGGTTTCACAGAGTTCCGTGAATGATCACGAACTGTTTTCCATGGCGGCCAAATCACATTACGTGTAATGCGATGTGGCCGCCACGGAAAACAGTGCCAAAGTAAAGTCATGAGAAGATGTTGTAGCATTAGGAGCGACTACGGTAGCGAGTAGTATGAAAGCCCTAAAATCCGTATAGGGAGGTTGGTTGGGGGGGGTGGATGGGTCAAACAACAGGACTTTCACCCCGGAGACCGAGGATCATGTCCCACGTGTCACGTTTCCTAAACCCAACCGTCCGTTCTTCTTTACCTAAACCCAACTGTCCCGTTCTTCTTTACCTAAACCCAACCGTCCGTTCTTCTTTACCTAAACCCAACTGTCCCGTTCTTCTTTTCCTAAACCCAACTGTCCCGTTCTTCTTTACCTAAACCCAACTGTCCGTTCTTCTTTACCTAAACCCAACTGTCCCGTTCTTCTTTATCTAAACCCAACTGTCCCGTTCTTCTTTACCTAAACCCAACTGTCCCGTTCTTCTTTAAACCCAACTGTCCCGTTCTTCTTTACCTAAACCCAACTGTCCCGTTCTTCTTTACCTAAACCCAACTGTCCCGTTCTTCTTTACCTAAACCCAACTGTCCCGTTCTTCTTTACCTAAACCCAACTGTCCCGTTCTTCTTTATCTAAACCCAACTGTCCCGTTCTTCTTTACCTAAACCCAACTGTCCCGTTCTTCTTTTCCTAAAACCCAACTGTCCCGTTCTTCTTTACCTAAACCCAACTGTCCCGTTCTTCTTTACCTAAACCCAACTGTCCCGTTCTTCTTTTCCTAAACCCAACCGTCCCGTTGTTGTCCCATGTGTCATGGAAACGTAAGCCCACCCACGACCTTTTCCTTAAGGGGCCGTGTTAATTTCACGGAATTCTGTGAGATCAGGTTGAAATGAATTGTTCTGGTTTTCCTTTTGAAGAAAGAAATCAAGACAGGTGGACCGGAAGAAAAAGGTAAATGTGTCAGGATAAAGGCATGTTAGATGAAAAATGAATAGACTATCCAATGATACCCTGACTTATCCCTTTTATGTCCAGCTGACTGTTTCTGTCTTACTTCATTATGTCTCTGCCAACATTGGATGCTTTCTCTCAATATTTGTATCAATTAAATGAAGAACGTCTGAAAAATCGCAACAAATCTTGTCTTCTTGTTTCTTATTTCCTGACATCTTAGGTGGATTTGTGAAAACAGGTAAGTTAACCCCAAACCCTTTCTTTACACTGACTTATTTGTATGATATTATACTGGAATATTTCCTATTCGTTTCATTAATGAGTTTGTTTATTATTTTTGGCTTCCTCCCAGAGAAACAGCTGTATGGTAAGACACCTCTCATGGGGTAAACATTTGCTTTAAAACACGTGTCAAACTCAAGGCCCACGGGCCGAACTCGGCCCCTCGCAAATTACGCTTCAAATTCAGTTTAGGTTCACTATAAATATTGCCCCCTCCCCCCCAGTTGTGCACCAAACCAAAGAGATAGGAAACTGTTTTTCAACTTGCAATCATGCAACAATTTGGCAGATTTGCAGACACAGAAATTCCCCCAGACGAAGCAGTAGAGTTTTCATTTTCAGGCTGTGGAACAGGTTGCTGGGAGTCGGCTGTGTGCAGACTGATCTCATGAAGTGGTGTATGTATGACACGCCAGTTCGTATGCCATTATTGGCGTGTTATCAAGACGCATACTCGCTTTTTAGCGTGTTTATCAACGCCATTTGGCCTCCATTGACTTATATTACCTTGCGATTGCGTGTGAATTGACACCGTAGCGAGTAGTATGAAAGGGCGAATCGCCCCGTAGGGAGGTTGATCGGGGGGGTGGAGGATGGGTCAAACAACACAGGACTTTAACCCAGGAGACCGGAGATCGGGTCCCGGGTGTAATGTTTCCTAAACTCAACCGTTGCTTTGTGGTTTTACTAAAGCCAACCCCGTTCTTCTTTTCCTAAACCCAACCCGGGTGTCACGTTTCCTAAACCCAACCGTAGCTTTCTTCTCGCAATAACACGGTAAGTGGCGATAACGCGCCAAAGTGGCGTGTATGTTTACGTCTGCTGTGTACAGCGTAGACATACACGCAGATAGCTCGCCACTTGGCTTTAAGAAAGTGGGTGTGTAAGTTTACGCAAAGTCATGATGTCATGTTGCTGTGTGATAGCCTGCTTTTAAAAATGTAATCATTGTTGTGCTTGATTTGCTAAATTCTATGTTGGCCGAGGAACTTATTTAGGGCTTTATGTCGCCCAAACTAAGTGAGAAGACTATATGAGACACGCCGTAATACAGTCAAAGATTTTGGACTTTTCAATGAAATAAAAGCATGTCAATAAACTAAACATGTCTGTCTCCGGACATGATTCTCTTTTACCAATGTTGCCCTTAGTGAAGTTGAGTTTGACACCCCTGATTTAAAGCAACAATTTTAACTTTAATTTTAACTTTAACGTCACAGTGAAACTTCTCATTCATCACGCTGTGGACGCTGATTCAAGTTATAAAATGACTTGAAATCAACGCACTTTCATCAATGGGTTTGTAAGATATCGTACGAAAATGTATGCACAACAATTCGTAAGATATCCTACGAAATTAGGTGACTGCCAGCTGGTTACGTGATGCCAGAAGAAGAGGGGTAAAGACGGACATCCTTTTGGCACTTTTTTAGACACTTTTTGTGGGTTTTATAACATTTTTGGCTCTTTTTTTGACGCGTTTGGGGCTTTTTTCTAAGTTACAACTGCTTTTCATAGTTTTTGCGGCTTTTTTTGACACCGTTGGTGCTTTTTCCGCAACTTTTACTGCTTTTGTTTATTGTTGTTTCTCGAAGCAAAGTGATTTTAAAAATGGCAACACACCAAGAGTGGAGGAGGAGGGACGATGTCCCAGGACACTGTCCTGGAAATGTCCATCCGTTGATCCAGACTAAAGATAATCCAACTCAAACCTGAAGCTCTACACACAAAACACACTTCAAACCCAATGGGTCCCAACTACGAGTCGGGTTCCTGAACTCTACCACCAACATCGCGCGTCCTGACTGCACGCATTAGTAACATCACACGTGCATTAATAACATCACACATGCAGATGTGCTGATGGGAAATTATCTCCTCTCACTGACCATGCTCTCTCTGTCTTTCCGTCTGCATGTCTGCATGTCTGTCTCTCTGTCTGTCTGTCTCTCTGTCTGGCGTTTTTCAGGAAAGGACAGTCTCCTAAAAGCACAAACGCACAGATTCTGTCCAAACTAATGCTGGTGTTTCAAAAACCTGTAGTTAGTTCTTTTATATATTTTTCCATATTGTGGTTTCAATAGAATCTGTTTTTGTTCCCCTGTTCAGGCAGAGACGTCTACAGGAAGGTCCAGGGACGAGACCACCCTGCCCCCTCTGCCATCATCAACATCACAGGTACGTCCTTCAGTCCATCCACCCATCAGTCTATATGTCCACCACCTGTCCATCCAACCATCTGTCTATATGTCCACCACCTGTCCATCCTCGTCCATCTGTCCTTCCTCAAGTTCATCACTGACTTTTATGACTTTGTTCGAAATACTATACTATGATTTTTCAAGATTTTTTTAGATATTCTATACTGTGACTTTTTACGACATACTATGACTTTGTCTGTGTCAGTTTGCCAGTGTAAAAAACAAATGATAGAATAAACATGTAAATCACAAGGTTCAGGATTAGCTTCCCAAAATGAGCTGCAGACTCAACTGATTCTTCATGATCTGAAGTGAGAGGATCTAACCCCACTTTTATCTTCAAGTTTTCATCTTCTGTCCTCAGGAATGTGACCTATAAATACAACTTTGAACCAGTTAAAAGCTTCACACATAGCTCAGCAAGATAAGATGCTGTAGATAATGTAGATTTGAGTTTGAGTGTTTAATCCTTTTAAAAGGAGCAGTAAGGTAAGGTCCAACACTCAAAGTCAAATACAAATCGAAACATAATCTTTTTTATGACATTTTCGACAAGACTATGCTATGACTTTCTAGGACTTTTTATGACTTTGTATGAATTTTTTTAAATACTATACCATGACTTTATGGTTGGGTGTCTGTGTCCGATTGTCAGGGTAAACAACACATAATAGAAGAAACGTGATTTACTAGCTTCATGGTTAAGCTCACCAAGATGAGCTCCTGACTCAAGTGATACTTTACTATTTCCAGAGGGAGTGGTGGCCTAGAGGATAAAGAAGCAAATCTGGGAGGTTGTTGGTTCAAATCCACAGACACACTGCCTTTTTTTATGACTTTTTTTCGACATACTATACTATGACTTTTTATGACTTTTTCCGACATACTATTTATTTATCCATTTGGCAGTGTAAACAACAAATGATAGAACAAACATAAATTACTAGCTTCAGGTTTAGCTCACCAACATGAACTGCTGACACAACTGATACTTCATAATATGAGGTTAAAGGATCAAACTCCATTTCGGTCTTGAGTTTTCATCTTCTGTCCTCAATTATGTCTGTTTCTCGCTCTCTCTCTCTCTCTTTCTCTCTCAGAAGAGGACAGTGAGGCAGTTTTGTCAAAGAAGGAGGAAGAGGAGAGGCGGATCGCAGAGATGGGCAGACCGATGTTGGGCGAGCACGTCAAACTGGAGGTCGTCATAGAGGAGTCGTATGAGTTCAAGGTGGGATCCATTTTTGTTTTATTTAGTCACAGTTAAAACACAACGGAATAAACACGTACAGCGTAACATGCGTTCTCAGATTGATCATCAGATATGTGATCATACTGATAGGAGGTTTTGTAGAAAGATCAGCAGGAGCATGTTTTGATTGGCCGTCTGTGTTTCAGAGCACCGTGGATAAACTCCTGAAGAAGACCAACCTGGCCCTGGTGATCGGGACAAACAGCTGGAGAGAGCAGTTCATGGAAGCCATCACGGTCAGCTCCGGTAAGAACCGGACCTGAACCCTTCAGGTCGGGACCTTATAGCTTGTAGTGCCAGGGTTAGTACCATAGAATGAAGAAAATACTGGATAGCGTCCGTTACGTCACCCATTGGTTCATGGACTGCTGTTTTGAAGTCTTCTTTCAGATCCCAGTACATTTTTGCATGATGTGATTGGTTCCTGACAGTTTTCTAAATCGTTGGATAAACTTCTACAGGTTCTGCTTGGTTCTGACAGGTTCTTACGTTTTCTGTCCTAAGGTTTAGATAGACGTCTAAAAGTTGTAAAATATTCCTGACGGGTGATGGTAGGATATTGTATTATGTGTAATCTTTGCACAAGGGTCTGGATAACTTAAAAAGTTGTAATAATTATTTAGAGAGAAAAAATGTTACAAGAAGAACAAGAACAAGAACAAATTTATAATTCGTCGTACTACTTCAATACTTCAAGAAAAAAGTCAGACAAGGAAGCTTCATCCATTATTTTTTTTACAGTCTGTGGGTAGTAAGAATGAAGAGAGGTTAAAGATTAGATTAGATTAGATTCAACTTTATGTCATTGTGCAGAGTACAAGTACAAAGACAACGAAATGCAGTTTGCATCCAACCAGAAGTGCAAAAAGAGCAGAAAAGTGCAATGTGATATAAAAGTATAGACAGGAGAACTATAGTGCAGTGTAGACAGTAGTATACAGTTGGTTTACAGATGGTGGTTTAGAGTAATATAAATTAAATATAATTATGTGCAGTGTATTAGCAGTTACCTTATAACAGCAGAATAAGTATGGCTATGTAATATGATCAATGTATGAACAACATGTACAGATATGTGCAATGTAGTAGCATTGACATTATAATAGTACTAATAATAATATAGATATATGCAGTGTATTAACAAAAAGTGTGGCAAAAAAAACAGGCTTCATTATTGTCTTACATAGAAATAAAAGTTGAACGTCTTCAGAAATTAACCTGAATAAGCTTTAGATATGAATTGTTGCCCCTCTTTTCCTCCCAGGTGACGATGATGATGATGAATGTGGCGAGGAGAAGCTGCCATCCTGTTTTGATTACGTCATGCACTTCCTGACCGTCTTCTGGAAGCTTCTGTTCGCCTTTGTTCCTCCCACCGACTACTGGAACGGCTGGGCCTGCTTCTTCGTCTCCATCTCTGTCATCGGCATGTTGACGGCAGTCATCGGTGACCTGGCGTCACATTTCGGCTGCACCGTGGGCCTCAAAGACTCCGTCACCGCTGTAGTGTTCGTAGCTTTGGGCACATCTGTACCAGGTCTGACACAAACCTATCCCGCTTCACAGCAAATTACAGTGCAATGGATTACATACATTTGGTATTTTCAACCTATTTTCCCATTTTTTGTGTCTAATTGACTGATGGGAACAACAATCATTAAAAACTGTTTCAGTAGTAAGCGAGAAACAAGCTGCAATGTAACCCTATAGGAAAAATGTTCACTTTCAGTCTGCATCTACTAAAAGTTCGCCGCTGACAAGCTCAAAAACATAATCCTGTCAGAAAACTTTTATCAATGTTTTCAGATACTAACACTCCAAAGTACTATTGTTGGTTGACCTTACTGGCACAGTACTAAACTGGTTTGAATCCTCGCTCAATACTGGACCAGTTTCAAAGATTCTTAGTCACTTAAGACACCAAAAGCATGGGAAAATAGGGTAAAGGTTGAAAAATAAAGGTTGTGTTCATAAACGTCTGGTGTACTTACAAACTTTACAATCCATTGTTTTATGAGTGCATAACCTATTTGTACTAGTGTAGACGTTTGGTATCATTTCGGGCATTATTAGTGGGGTAACTTACAAGATACATCACTGGATCCATTAGCCCCTGCGCTAAGCTATTCAGCTGATAACGCTACTCTACGCTAACACTCCCAATGTTAGAGCCAGGTGAAAAAAGCTTCTGGGGGGGTGTTTGGCTCGAGGTCACGGTGCAAAGGACCCTAGGGTGAAATTACTCCGAACCATCACTTTAAGTTTGTAGTTTTTAATGCATCTTAAACTTAGCGTCTCCTCTCAACTTTCTCTCTCCCTTTAGACACCTTTGCCAGTAAGGTGGCAGCCATCCAGGACCAATACGCCGACGCCTCCATCGGGAACGTGACGGGCAGTAACGCCGTTAATGTCTTCCTGGGCATCGGCGTGGCCTGGTCCATCGCCGCCATCTACCACTACTTCAAGGGTGACGAATTCAGGGTGGACCCGGGCACGCTGGCCTTCTCCGTCACACTCTTCACCATCTTTGCCTTCATCTGCATCGGCGTCCTCATCTACCGCCGCAGGCCCGAGATTGGCGGGGAACTGGGCGGACCCAGGGTCCCCAAAATCCTCACCACCTGCCTGTTCTTTAGCCTCTGGTTAATGTACATTGTCTTCTCCTCGTTGGAGGCATACTGTCACGTAAAGGGTTTCTAAAAGTTCTGCTTCTGATGTGTCCAGAAAGGTTCAACAGTTTCTTGATGAGCAGTTCTGATGGGTTTCTAAAAGGTACCAATACGGGTTCCTATAATGTTATTTGTCTAAAGGTTGTAACAGGTGTCTGAAATGTTGGATGAACGCAGGGTGCGATTTGCTGGGGGGGGATTTGTGGGATTAGCCGCCAGAAAGTGACTGTGAGCCGGGTACAGGCATCGCCAGATGACGGTCCTTTCAGACACAAAAATATGGGAAAATAGGGTTCAGGTAGAAAAAACATTACCCTTTAAGTTTGCAGTAACTTAGCATATCCTCTCCAGGTTTTCTAAAAGTCTGTTTAAGTCTAAGTGAGCCTATCAACATTACTTGTGTTGTTGTTTGTTGCCGTTTTTACGGCCCTGTTTTTGACGGTCTTTGCAGAGAGTGGGCACATACTTTTTCTCAGTTTAGTTTTTTAAGCCTAAGAATAGATGCTTTGATATGCTAGTTAATGATTCTTTTCATGTATTCACTGTCTGTGAACGGCTTTCAATGCCTTAATGCCCTCCTAAATTGCAGTAAATTTGATCCCAAAAAAGTCTGCTCTGTTTTCTGCAGAAGTTCAGAAATCTCTCTCTTTCTTTTATCCCCAGCTGAAAGCGAATTAATCTGTCTACGCACTTTTAAATTCTGCATTTTGCTTCCAAGCCTTTTCTTTATTTTGCATTTGTAATCCACAGTTGTTCCATGGAGAATAAGTTGCCGGGCTGCAGACGTACGGAGGCTATGATGCATATTTTGGTTGAGTGATATGTTTTGTAGCCTAAAAATGCTGAATGCAAGAATCCCTTCAGGCCTACAACAATAATGAATTAAATTTAAAATGTTAAAAAATAACCATTACTGTGGATCCAGAGCTGCAGGTTGCTGATGCTTGTTCTGACAGTTTCTTAACAAACACTTCTGATGGGTTTGTAAAAGGTACCAATACGGATTCCTATAATTAGAGTTAGTCATTTGTCTAACAGCGTCCTGACAGGTTTCTGAAATGTTGGATGAACTAATAATTCTAATAGTTTGTTTGCAGATAAATATTCTGCTGGACTCTGTATAATGATTTCATGTTCAAAACATCTTTGATGGGTTTCTAAAGATGCCAAAAGACGATTCTCAGCTTCACCGTCCTGATGCATTCCTTCAGATCCCAATAGATTCCTGCGAAATGTGACCGGTTCCTGTCATTTTTTTTAAATGGTTGGATAAACTTGTAAGGGTTCTGCTGGGTTCTGACAGATTCCTACGCTTTCTGTTTTTTGCCTTAAGGTTTAAACAGATGTCTAAAAGTTGTAACAGGTTCCTGAGAGTTTCAGGATGTCTAACGATTCCAGTAGGGTCTTCAAAATGTGCCAGGTTCTCATACTTTTTCTAAAGGCTCTGACACACCAACCCGACGGCCGACTGTCGGCAGAATAGGCAGTCGGACAGATCAGTCAGCTCCCCGAGGTCCAAAAAGTGCCTCAGAGCACACCAAAGCGACGCCGACTTGAGCGTACCTTCCCTTCTGCGCGTGCGCTAGACATAATACGTCTCCATAACAGGCTGCGCTAATCTGTATTGTCACCCAAAAAATGAAAACCGGAAATGACGGAACATCTCTATAGTCCTCGTAAACACAGAGCACGCTGTCGTCAGTCCTCGTTTTCATCAGAGAGAGGTGATAGTAGTCAAGAAGGATCGTTGTTGTCATTACTCGCTGAACGGAAGAAAACATGATGGCTAGTCATAAGAAGATACTGGCGTTGTCAGCTCGTGCACTGATTGGCTAGTCAAGGGCTAGCACTCCACCAATCAGATTGGCCATTGAGTCCGACCGCCCACTGGCCGCTTCAACAAGTCAAATCGGCCAAAATGAAGGCCGACGGCTCCTCCGACTGATGACGGCACGGAACACATCGAACAGACTCGAGTCCGACGGACGATAATCGGCTCGGTGTGTCAGCGCCTTTAGGGTTTAGAAAAGGTATAACAAGGTTTTCTCGGTGCCTGAATTTCCCTGTAATGCTATTTGTTATTTGTGAAAAAGGTGTAGAGAGACTTTAACAGGTTAAAAACATCTTTGATGGGTTTCTAAAGCTCCCAAAGGTTACAGACAGATTCGACGTGTTCTTGGCAGTCCAGATGGATATCTAAAGTTATTGTGGAACCAAGACTCCTGAAACTTCTTCTCGACTTCCTCTGGTACACTTATTGGACTGTTCTCCGGCCGCTACGTGCTGGTGAACATCCAAGACTGGACTTTCTTCATCCTCACAGACCTCTCGAACATTTAAAGACATTTACATGTATCGTAAATCCTTCATCTGTACCTTTTAGCAATATATAACGTGAACCACTTTACGTTTGTCGTGCAAGGACTTTGAACCACAGTTGTGATGGAGGAGGCAGCTCATGCTGTAGAACTTTAAAAACAACCCATTCTCACTCCCAACTCCTCGGTGGTGTAGTCTACTTTTTTGTAGTGAGTATACCAGACTGATCTCAACAAGTGGCATATGTATGACACACCAAGTCGTATGCCATTTTTGTATATGGACTAGTGCAATATCCAAATCGCAGGGGGCGCAACATTTGTTAATGGCAAAATCTGTGTCATTCTGAATGAAGTATTGTGGAGCTGCAGAGATGTCCCGGACTACAAATCTAATTCTAGACTACAGAAAACATCTTTGTTTGGTACAGATCCTCCCTAAAATCACACTATAATCATTTTAATTTCTTTCAATGTTAAGAATTTTCAATGAAAATGAGAATAATGATACAAAATCGATCATTCCCTCCTGTATCGTGAATCATATTTCAATCGCAATATCAGTCAAAATAATCGCAATTAGATATTTGTAATTCTATGAATCGTTTTTGAATCGGTAGAGCTTAAATTGCGATACGAATGTGAACCCCTAATACAAATATACAAAGTGCCGTGTATGTTTACGCGAAGTCATCTGTGATTTTTCCCTCCCAGAGCGGGCAGCCCCGTACTTCTTTTTGTAGCGTTACCGCGTACAGCATCAGACCTCATCTGACTCATTTCCTGTCGTTTCTGTAGCGTTAGCGTCTGCTGCAGAGCGACTTGAAGCGGCAGTATAGCTTCAGGGGCGGGCTTACAGAAACACTGAGAGAGCGTAGTTTAAATTTGCTTTCATTTTATCATCTCCTTTAGTGATTCACATTAGTTAAAGGTGCACCATGACGTCACTTCTGTTCACGGTCCAAGTAAATTCAAAACAAAACAGAGCAAGCTCGCCCCTCCCCCCACGTTTCCGTAACTGTCATGACTAACCGTCACTAGCCCCCACCCCCTCCCCCAGCCATCTTGTCGGTGATTGGCTGGAACGTGGTTTGTTGTATTTTGGCAGGTCCACTGCCTTTTTATTACCACGAGTTTACACAAGTCTCTGCTGACTGGGTAGCACCTGTGACACAGCGACCAAACCCCATCGCCATGATAGCGAGTTACATTTTTTGGGGCTTTTCCGCCTTAATTTGACAGGACAGCTAGGTGAGAAAGGAGAGAGGGGGGGGGAAGACATGCAGGAAATCATCACAGGTCGGATTCGAACCCTGGGCCTTTGCGTCGAGGCATAAACCGCCAAGTATATGTGCGCCTGCTCTACCCACTGAACCAACCCGGCCACGAGACAGGTTTGATCTCCCCCAAACGGTGGACTCTGGAGAAATACTTCAAGACAATACCATAATATTTTAACCCTTGTGTTGTCTTCCCGTCGACCATGGCGGTATTTTCCCCAAAGGCCGGTTGCACGCTGGCTGCGTGGCGCGAGCGTGTCAGCTGCGTGGCGTGTCTGTTTTTATTTCGGCTCCCATGGTAACAGGTTAGAGCTTACACACTGGCTGCGTGGCGCGCACGCCTCAGGCGCTTCGAAAACACGTGCATGTTAGGACGGACGCCTATTTTCCACACGAAGCGTTTCCATACATATTAATAAATGACATGTTGATGTTTGAAAGTCTCGAGGTTTTGATATAAATGTAATAAAAAAAAGAAAATCGATAATAATATTGCACCTGTCAGTACAGAAGGAAATATTCTGGAGCCTATGTTGCCGTCAATACTGCCGACGTTGTCTCTGCTGTAATCAGATCAGAATATGTTTATGCTTAACATGAAGTATACTACTGCCTGAGTGCAGTAATCAATGGGAAACATCCATGTGTCCAGACAAGGCTAGCAGCAGCAGCGCCGCGTCAGACACCTTCCTGGTGTGTGAAGACATAGAAAATTCCACGTAGCCGCCACGCAGCCAGTGTGTAACCGGCCTAACATCCTGCTCTCTAAAGCCCGTGTAGCTGCTGCTCTCCCCCGGTACGTTCTACAAACACGCTGAACGGCGCTTTTTCCGTTGCTTCAGCCGCTGACAGCCGCTGTCCAGACGTTTGGAGTGAGAACAGGTTGCTGCATGAGACGCTGACGGAGACGTTTTAACTAACTGCGCCGGTGTTTGGCGCGCTGGGAGTGAGAAGGAGTTGATAAAAAACCTGCAGGACTGTTGATGTTACGGGTGACTGGAGCAGTTGGGTTTGCACCTCAATGAATATCTGCACTCAGTTTGAAATGTAAAGTTCATTTATTAAAAAATAAAATAAGCAACGAAGAGTAGGAGGACCCAGAGTTTGGTGTTGAAGCCATTAAACGTCTTTAAAGTCTTCGAAACAGAGACTCCTGAAGGGTTTAAGAAATTATATCTGTGCATGTCTGAGTGAGCAGCGCTGGAATGTAACTACTGTAAGTACATGTACTGCAGTACTCTCCTTCAGTCCAAATGTTGAGGTACTTGTACTTTACTTGAGTCTTTTCTTTTCATTTCACTTTCTACTTCTACTCCGCTACATTTCAGAGAGAAATATTGTACTTTTTACTCCACTACATTCATCTGTTCCAGCTTTAGTTACTAGTTACTTTAGTTACTCCGCTACATTCATCTGTCCCAGCTTTAGTTACTAGTTACTTTAGTTACTCCACTACATTCATCTGTTCCAGCTTTAGTTACTAGTTACTTTAGTTACTCCGCTACATTCATCTGTTCCAGCTTTAGTTACTAGTTACTTTAGTCACTCCGCTACATTCATCTGTTCCAGCTTTAGTTACTAGTTACTTTAGTTACTCCGCTACATTCATCTGTTCCAGCTTTAGTTACTAGTTACTTTAGTTACTCCACTACATTCATCTGTTCCAGCTTTAGTTACTAGTTACTTTAGTTACTCTGCTACATTCATCTGTTACAGCTTTAGTTACTAGTTACTTTAGTTACTCCGCTACATTCATCTGTTCCAGCTTTAGTTACTAGTTACTTTAGTCACTCCGCTACATTCATCTGTTACAGCTTTAGTTACTAGTTACTTTAGTTACTCCGCTACATTCATCTGTTCCAGCTTTAGTTACTAGTTACTTTAGTTACTCCGCTACATTCATCTGTTACAGCTTTAGTTACTAGTTACTTTAGTTACTCCACTACATTCATCTGTTCCAGCTTTAGTTACTAGTTACTTTAGTTACTCCGCTACATTCATCTGTTCCAGCTTTAGTTACTAGTTACTTTAGTTACTCCACTACATTCATCTGTTCCAGCTTTAGTTACTAGTTACTTTAGTTACTTCCTACATTCATCTGTTCCAGCTTTAGTTACTAGTTACTTTAGTTACTCCACTACATTCATCTGTTCCAGCTTTAGTTACTAGTTACTTTTGCTACTCCCTACATTGATCTGTTCCAGCTTTAGTTACTAGTTACTTTAGTTACTCCGCTACATTGATCTGTTCCAGCTTTAGTTACTAGTTACTTTAGTTACTCCTCTACATTGATCTGTTCCAGCTTTAGTTACTAGTTACTTTAGTTACTCCACTACATTCATCTGTTCCAGCTTTAGTTACTAGTTACTTTAGTTACTCCGCTACATTCATCTGTTACAGCTTTAGTTACTAGTTACTTTAGTTACTCCGCTACATTCATCTGTTCCAGCTTTAGTTACTAGTTACTTTAGTTACTCCACTACATTCATCTGTTACAGCTTTAGTTACTAGTTACTTTAGTTACTAGTTACTTTAGTTACTCCGCTACATTCATCTGTTCCAGCTTTAGTTATTAGTTACTTTAGTTACTCCGCTACATTCATCTGTTACAGCTTTAGTTACTAGTTACTTTAGTTACTCCACTACATTCATCTGTTCCAGCTTTAGTTACTAGTTACTTTAGTTACTCCACTACATTCATCTGTTCCAACTTTAGTTACTAGTTACTTTAGTTACTCCGCTACATTCATCTGTTCCAGCTTTAGTTACTAGTTACTTTAGTTACTCCACTACATTCACCTGTTCCAGCTTTAGTTACTAGTTACTTTAGTTACTCTGCTACATTCATCTGTTCCAGCTTTAGTTACTAGTTACTTTAGTTACTCCGCTACATTCATCTGTTACAGCTTTAGTTACTAGTTACTTTAGTTACTCCGCTACATTCACCTGTTCCAGCTTTAGTTACTAGTTACTTTAGTTACTCTGCTACATTCATCTGTTCCAGCTTTAGTTACTAGTTACTTTAGTTACTCCACTACATTCACCTGTTCCAGCTTTAGTTACTAGTTACTTTAGTTACTCCACTACATTCATCTGTTCCAGCTTTAGTTACTAGTTACTTTAGTTACTAGTTACATGTAGTTTATAAATCTGATGTTTGATTCGAAAGTAAAGTAGTCGACAATATAACGACTACAAGTCAGCTGAGATCGTGTGTGTGTGTGTGTGTGTGTCTGTCCGTGTGTGTGTGTGTGTGTGTGTGTGTGTGTGTGTGTGTGTGTCTGTCCGTGTGTGTGTGTGTCTGTCCGTGTGTGTGTGTGTGTGTCTGTCCGTGTGTGTGTGTGTGTGTGTGTGTGTGTGTGTGTGTGTGTGTGTGTGTGTGTGTGTGTGTGTGTGTGTGTGTGTGTGTGTGTAGACCATGAAACACACAACTGGTTGGATCCTTTCCAAAATCTACAATGTTTTAATACTTTAAAAACATTTTCCTGATGATACTTACACACTTTGACTGAAGGAACATTTCCAATGCAGGACCTTAGCTTGTAACAGAGTATTTTTACAGAGTGGTATTAGTACTTTTACTGAAGTAAAGGATCTGAATACTTCTTCCAGCATACGGACTGCACGCTCCAGCTGATAATAATACATAAAACACTTTATATAACACACGTTGCAACACAACATTACAGGACTGTCTGTAGTAATATCCGACATGTTCCTTCTCCAGGAACCAGCGGCGCACAGCGCTCCAGAGAGCCGGGGGTTCAGATCTGCGAGCAGAGCAACGGGACAAAAACACCCACAGCCACAGGCGCCGATTTATGTGGTCCTCCGTGGGTGCTCACGGGCGCACGCACCTTTTAAAAAAAAAGTTGTCAAAAATTGTTTCCATTTCAGAACCTTAGGGAATGGACAGCGGCCGAAGCAAACACACACGACTATTAACTGGATAATAAAGAGTAAAGTAGTCTTTCAGCTCAGGACAGCGCTGCTTCTCACAGAGACAGACAGGACTGGAGATGAGTAGGGTTGGGCATATTGGAATCGTTTGGAGGATTTGGTTTCAAATCTGATCATAGGTTCCAAATTTAATATACGCAAGTTTTGGTTTCCGTAGCAGCCAGGCGCTTGTTGTGTTGCAGCCGTGCAGCACAGTAAGCGGAGCTCTAGTGTGGCTTTATTTTGCGTTGTAAAAGCTGTAAAACTGCGACCCACCTATGAATCAAAATAAAACTTTCCCCTTATTTGTGAAATAAGCATCTAACCCGTTTCAACTCCACCACTCAAAGAATCGAGAATCGAGAATCGATAAGAACCGGAATTGGAATCAGAATCGTTAAAATCTAAACGATGCCCGACCCTAGAGATGAGAAGTTTAACTGACACGTAACCACGATCAGCTTCGTGGGAAATTAGAAAAAAAAATAGCTCCTCTCTTCACTGTTATCTGCTTCTGACAGGGCACTGGTGGACGTCGATGCACTGGCATCATTAGGCTTTGCTTTTTTAATTACAAATCTGTCCATTTTAGTCTCACTCTGGTTACCTCATGCACATGCACGCACTGTAGTGCGGGATGGAGGGGGCACTGAAGAGGCGTTTTCATCCGAGAGACGCTGTGATTGGTGGATGGGATATGGAGCCGGGGACTGACAGCGACATAACCAATCACACTGTGACAGACGCTCCACTCAGCACCGACTGCTATGTTTAATTTTAGATGAATGGAGCCTGCTGGCAGTCTGGCACACCAGTGGGTGCTCGAGCTCCGGAGCACCCACTGGATCGGCGCCTGTGCCCACAGCTTTATAAAAATAACATCCAGAACTCAAGAGTCCCTCTCAGGGGTTTCTGGGACAGGAGTTCTGATGGCGAGCTACCTAAAGGATGGCAGAGCGTAAATATGTTTCTACATCTGAGTCTGTGTCTCTGTGTGATGCAGAGCAGTCCAACTTTAGAGGGATGGTCATGTGACTCGGGGGTCACATGACTCGGGGGTCACATGACTCGGGGGTCACATGACTCGGGGGTCACATGACTCGGGGGTCACATGACCCGGGGGTCAGGGCTTGCTGTAGCCGAAGAGCCCCACGGGGAAGTGCTTGACGTGGGTCGGCCACTGAGCGGCGAGCTGGAAGAACTTGACGTCGTTCCACTCGACACCGTCTATAGAGACTGAGACACACACAGGACACACTGTAAATGGTGTGTGTGTGTGTGTGTGTGTGTGTGTGTGTGTGTGTGTGTGTGTGTGTACCTCTCAGTGTGTGCTGGTGTTTGGAGGTGCAGATCAGTCTGTTGATTCCTTCGATCAGCTGACTCCTCGACTCCGCCTCTTTCTCCTTCATCTTCTTACTGAGGAACATGACTGACACAAACACCTTCATCACCATCACCATCATCACTATCATCACTATCATCACCACCATCATCATCATCACCATCATCATCACCATCATCATCATCACCATCATCATCACCATCACTATCATCACCATCATCATCATCATCACCATCATCATCATCACCATCACCATCACCATCATCACCACCATCATCATCATCACCATCATCATCACCATCACTATCATCACCATCATCATCATCATCACCATCATCATCATCACCATCACCATCATCATCATCATCATCATCACCATCATCATCACCATCATCATCATCATCATCATCATCATCATCATCACCATCATCATCATCATCATCATCATCATCACCATCATCATCATCATCATCATCATCATCATCATCATCATCACCACCATCACCATCATCATCATCATCACCATCACCATCATCATCATCACCATCATCATCACCATCATCATCATCACCATCATCATCATCATCACCATCATCATCATCACCATCACCATCACCATCATCACCACCATCATCATCATCATCATCATCACCATCATCACTATCATCATCATCACCATCACCATCATCATCATCATCATCATCACCATCATCACCATCACCATCATCATCATCATCATCACCATCATCACCATCACCATCATCATCACCATCATCACCATCATCATCATCACCATCATCATCACCACCATCACCATCATCATCATCATCATCATCATCATCACCATCATCATCATCATCATCATCACCATCATCACCATCATCACCATCATCATCATCATCGTCAATAATCTGTAATGACTGCACTCCTGTAAAAATGAATAAGATGAAATATCTAATGAACTCTCATCCACCAGACCTTTCTTGTTCTTCTCTTTGGTTACCACGGTGATGCTCAGCTGCTCTCCTCCGCTGATCCTCGACACCTGAAGGCAGCGGCTCTTCAGACTGCTCTTCATCTTCCTCTCGCCTCCTCCTCCTCCTCCTCCCTGGGTCCAGTAGTCCACCTGCAGACCGGCCGCCTCCCCCACTCCGCTGGTTAGGGAGGAAATGAGACAGACGAATCATGTCTTATTAGAGAATAAAAGCCTTTATTTTGAAAATATCAGCCTGAATGATAGTCTATAACCAAGCAGAGAAGGAAGAAGAGGAGAAGGAGGGGAAGAGGACAAGGGGGAAGGAGGAGGAGGAGGGAGAAGGAGGAAGTGGAGAAGGATGGAGGAGAGGAAAAGGAAAGGAGACAAGGAAGGAAGGAAGGAGGAGAGAGGAATGGAGGAAGGAGGAAGGAGAAGGAGAGACAAGAAAGGAGGAGAGAGAAGGAAGGAGAGGAAGAATGGAGAAGGAAGGAGGAGAGAAAGGAGACAAGGAAGGAAGAACGAGAAAGGTGGAGAGAAGGAAAGGGAAGGAGCAAGGAAGGAAGGAGAAGGAGGAAGGAGGAAGGAAAGGAGGAGGACAAGGAAAGGAGACAAGGAAGGAAGGAGAAGGAAAGGAGGAGGAAGGAGACAAGGAAAGGAGGAAAGGAGAAAGGAGACAAGGACAAGGAAGGAGGAGAGGAGGAAAAGAGAAGGAAGGAAAAGGAGACAAAGGAAGGGAGACAAGGAGGAGGAAGGAGGAGAAGGAGACAAGGAAAGGAGGAGGAAAGGAAGGAGAGAAGAAGGAGAAAGAGGAAGGAGAGACAAGGAAGGAGGAGAAAGGAAAGGAGGAAGGAGACAAGGAGGAAGGAAGGAAAGGAAGAGACAAGACAAGGAAGGAGACAAGGAAGGAGGAAAGGAGAAAAGGAGAAAGGAAAGGAAAAAGGAAGGAAGGAGAAAGGAAAGGAGACAAGGAAAGGAGGAGGAAGGGAGGAGAAGGAAAGGAGACAAGGAAGGAGGAAGGAGGAAAGGAGAAAAGGGAAGGAGACAAGGGAGGAGGAAGGGAGGAGAAGGAAAGGAGACAAGGAAAGGAGGAGGAAGGGAGGAGAGGGAAAGGAGACAAAGGAAAGGAGACAAGGGAAGGAGGAGGAAGGGAGGAGAAGGAAAGGAGACAAGGGAAGGAGGAGGAAGGGAGGAGAAGGAAAGGAGACAAGGAAGGAGACAAGGGAAGGAGAAGGAGGGGTGGAGGAAGGAGGAGAGGAGAAGGAAAGGAGGAGGAAGGGAGGAGAAGGAAAGGAGACAAAGGAAAGGAGAAAAGGGAAGGAGACAAGGGAAGGAGGAGGAAGGGAGGAGAAGGAAAGTAGACAAAGGAAAGGAGAAAAGGGAAGGAGACAAGGGAAGGAGGAGGAGGAAAGGAGACAAAGGAAAGGAGACAAGGGAAGGAGGAGGAAAGGAGACAAGGGAAGGAGGAGGAATAAGGAGACACAAAAATAAAACACACAGAAGACGGACCGCCCCAAGAGCAAGGAAGCCCGAACGCAGGAAAGGCGAAAGAAAATGGAAAAAGAAAGAAAAGGGACAAAGAACGGTCCCAAACAAACGGCAACAACGGCCAATGGAAACATAAGGACGCAAATAAAGGATAACACAAAATAAATAGAAAATCAACACACAAAATACCGAATACCGGACGAACGATGGACGACACGCCGGGAGAGAGACACGGACAGTGGAAGCTTGAAAGGAAAGGGCCGCTGTAAATGGAACTGGTGGAGGGGGAAGGGCCCGACATGGAGGGAGATCCCAGTGTGATGTGGCCGCCAGCCGACAGAGACAAGACGAAGAAGAAAAAAACAAAATAGAAAGATTACAGTAATAAAGACAAAAGCCGGAACAATGAAGCTGTGGAGGAGAAAAAGAAGGCCACACCAACCCGGGACGTGGACGGCCGGTGGACTGGAAGCCCGGAACCCGCAGGAACAGCAATGGAGGGAGTCGGTTTATGACGGCCGATGGACCGGAGCGGAACCGGACCACTGGAAAGAGTGCACCCTTGAATAGCGGACCGTGACCGAAAAAAGCGAAACCCAACTCGCTAACGCGGGATAATAGAGGGGAAATGGGTAAATAGGGCCCGGTTCGTAGCGGGTAATTGTATTGGATCTTTAAAACCCGTCAGATCGTTTGTTCTTATGTTTTGATTTGATTTCACCTGACAGACGCAACCGTTCATAAACGACTCATCACCATGGCAACATAACAAACAGGTTAACGAACTTTCTTTTAGTCTTCAGTTTTTCTTAATTCTCTCAATGCCACCATGGAGACAAAGAGAAAAAAGTATGATTTGACATTTAAGCTGACAGTTGTCAAATTTGCCGAACAAAATTCGGGAGAAGCAGCGGCAAGACGTTTCTGGATTGATCCTAAGAGAGAATGGCGTCCTAAACATAAAGCAGAACTGCAGCGTCTGTCCGAGGAAGACGACAGAAGGGCCGGACTGCGAGGTGGAGGGAGGAAGAAGGTCAGTGAAGAGCTGGAGGTGAGCGAGTGTGAGTGGATCCACAGCATGCGGGCAAAGCATCTCAATTAAAGGCCTGTCTCTTATAGACGCCTGTCTCAAATACAAGCCGGTGCATTTCGGCGATTTGGGTAAATAGAAGCCCGGGCTATTATTTGAAGTTTTACGGTATGTTAAAGCACTTACCCGAAATGAGGAGCGGGATGAGCGAGACGAACGCCTCTCAAAATCTGACGAAAGTCTCTCAAACTGACCTTTGTTGTCGATCAAATCAACAAAAACAAATTCAGCAACTGCACGCCCTACTTCGCAGAACGTACGCTCATGTCGGCGCCTCTTCGGTGTGTTCTGAGGCACTTTTTGGACCTCGGGGAGCCGACTGATCGCTCCGACTGGCTTTTCTGCCAACGGTCGGCCATCCGGTTGGTGTGTCAGAGCCTTTAATCTTTCTTTGTTCTTTCCCACAAAGATTAAGGGAAGAAAATACTAAAATAGAGTTATTAGAGTTGAATACAGAGAAAGATAAGAAGATGAATAATGTACCAGAGGTGGAGTAGTGGAGTTTCTGCTCCACGATGCCGACATTCACCATCTGACAACACAAAGATAAAATACATTGTATACATTGTAGTGGGAATTTGTCTGAAAGACAGGCCCAAAATAAGGAAAGTAAAGTTTACTGAGTCCAGCATAAGAGTTATAACACAGCTGTGGGTTCACAAACAGAGTCTAAGTTTCCCTAGCAACAGACAGCTCGGTCCACCACAGCCTCTGTCCCAGTGAGCTTCGATCTGAGCTGTCTCTGTGTTTTTATTCTCTCCTCACAGGGAGGCGTCTTCCTGCTATCTTCACACAACACATGCTCGGGTTGAGGCCTCTGTCTGGTGCAACTTCCTAACTGTCTTTCCTGTTTTTCTGCTCATCTGTCTGATACACAATGCACCTTCTGTTCATCAGAGTTAAAGGCCTCTTTACAGTCGACGTTCCTGACCTGTCGCGCGCCAATGTGACGTCAAAATGACTCAGATCTCGCTGGCGCGCCAGGATTTAACCCTTGTGATGTCCTTGGGCTAAATTTGACCTGTTTTCAAAGTTTTTTATATCAGAGGTATCGGTTTCTTACAACCAAATTGCCCAGAAATAAGTTGGGTGCATGGATATATGTTGTATGGAACCCATACCACGTTCTTCTCAGGTAAAATGAATGACTACTTCCATTTTTGGTTGTTGTACTCTTGTTAAATACAGTATCCTGACCACACTTTGACATCAACCAATCTGTGATCCACTCAACATCCTCTGATCTTAACCATTAGTCAAAATAATTCATAATTTCTGCTTTTTTTTCAAACTCAATTATATCTCAAATGAGGTATAATGTCAATTAAATTAAGTTTATTGACCATGAATTAAAACAAAGTGTTAACAAAAACATTTAAAAAAGCACCAAAAGCATTAAAAAAAAATCGACCAACATGTTCGTGGTCGACGGGAAGACAAGTGCGCGACCAGAGGTCAACGAGCTGGAGGACAGCGTGCTGCCAGGACTCTCAGAGTGACTGCAGGTCTCTCTGGTAACCTTACTGGTTAAGATGGGTTCTGTTATGGTGAATGAAAGGCTCGATCCCACCAAGTAGCTCATCCAATCAGATCAAAGCATTGACGTCAATGCTGCTGCCAGTTCTGCCGTTGTTTACCTTTTCTTCTTCTTCTAGTCCGTAGAAAGAGCAAAGTCGGTAGCCTTTGCTCATTAGCGCCCCCTCTGTTTAGGAGAAGACTGCAGCTAGTGTCGCGACCACCACGCGCCAGTATAAACAGTTACGGCGCTCCCGTGAAGTCACACTGGCGCTCGACAGGTCGGGAACGGCGAGTCTACAGAACGGTTAAGAGATGAGGTCTGACGGTCTAGAGATACGTGGACCAGCTCTGGGTTTTTGTCTGTTGCTAGGGAAACGTAGTCTCTGCTTTGTGATCCCACAGATCTGTGTATTGTAATTTTGACGCTTGACTGATCAAACAAATGTATTTGACTTTATCTTATAGTAAGTAAGTAAGTAAGTAAGTAAAGTTTATTTCTATTGCACATTTAAAAACAGCTCGCGCTGACCAAAGTGCTGTACATTAGCGCGTTAGCCACAGGGTGATAAAATAAAAATAAAATACACTTACAAATCAGTGATTTAGGCTAAAACTACATCAAAAGACAAACACTTAATTACAAACATAGCAGGATAAGACAATTAAAATGCCGGGAAGGCCAGTGAAAAAGGTGAGTTTTGAGCCTGGCTTTGAATATCACAATTGAAGGAGCACCTCTGGTGTCAGGGGGCACAGCTGGGGGCCAGCAACTGAAAAGAAAGTCGTCTTATTTGGCTCTTGGATCAATGTAATACCAAATGTAACGAATGCTCGGGGATGTATACTGAAGGTCTTTTATTGGAGTCAGACACACTGTCCCAATAGGGGGGACACAGAGGAGGGAAACCCCAACAATACTAAAGCAGTATTTACACTGTAGTCAGAGTACTGGACACGTTTCTATATATTTATACTGTAGTCAGAGTACTGGACACGTTTCTATATATTTACACTGTAGTCAGAGTACTGGACACGTTTCTATATATTTATACTGTAGTCAGAGTACTGGACACGTTTCTATATATTTATACTGTAGTCAGAGTACTGGACACGTTTCTATATATTTATACTGTAGTCAGAGTACTGGACACGTTTCTATATATTTACACTGTAGTCAGAGTACTGGACACGTTTCTATATATTTACACTGTAGTCAGAGTACTGGACACGTTTCTATATATTTACACTGTAGTCAGAGTACTGACACGTTTCTATATATTTACACTGTAGTCAGAGTACTGGACACGTTTCTATATATTTACACTGTAGTCAGAGTACTGGACACGTTTCTATATATTTACACTGTAGTCAGAGTACTGGACACGTTTCTATATATTTATACTGTAGTCAGAGTACTGGACACGTTTCTATATATTATATCACTGTAGTCTAGCAATACTGGACACGTTTCTATATATTTACACTGTAGTCAGAGTACTGACACGTTTCTATATATTTACACTGTAGTCAGAGTACTGACACGTTTCTATATATTTACACTGTAGTCAGAGTACTGGACACGTTTCTATATATTAGTGAAGAAATAAAGTTTGATTATTTCATTCATTGCGTTTTTTATTTTCATGACTATTTACAATTCTCATTCGAAGGCATCAAAACTATGATTGAACACATATGGAATTATGTACTTAACAAAAAATTGTGAAATAACTGAAAACATGTCTTATATTTTAGATTCTTCAAAGTAGCCACCCTTTGCTTTTTTTGATAACTCTGCAAACCCTTGGTGTTCTCTCAATGAGCTTCATGAGGTAGTCACCTGAAATGGTTTTCACTTCACAGGTGTGCTTTGTCAGGGTTAATTAGTGGAAGTTTTTCCCTGATTAATAAAAAAAAGCAAAGGGTGGCTACTTTGAAGAATCTAAAATATAAGACATGTTTTCAGTTATTTCACACTTTTTTGTTAAGTACATAATTCCATATGTGTTCATTCATAGTTTTGATGCCTTCAGTGAGAATCTACAATGTAAATAGTCATGAAAATAAAAAGGAAACGCATTGAATGAGAAAGTGTGTCCAAACTTTTGGCCTGTACTGTATTTATACTGTAGTCAGAGTACAGACACGTTTCTATATATTTACACTGTAGTCAGAGTACTGGACACGTTTCTATATATTTACACTGTAGTCAGAGTACTGACACGTTTCTATATATTTATACTGTAGTCAGAGTACTGGACACGTTTCTATATATTTACACTGTAGTCAGAGTACTGACACGTTTCTATATATTTACACTGTAGTCAGAGTACTGACACGTTTCTATATATTTACACTGTAGTCAGAGTACTGGACACGTTTCTATATATTTACACTGTAGTCAGAGTACTGGACACGTTTCTTACCCCGATGAAAGGAACAAACTTCTGGCAGGAGTCGTCGTCGGGGCTGCACAGGACAAAACAACAAGACAACAAGACAACATGACAACATGACAACAAGACAACATGACAACATGACAACAAGACAACATGACAACAAGCAGTAAAACAGATGTTTAGTCAGAAATATTAAAGGGGAACTATGTTTGTTTCAACCTGGACCCAAAATAAATCTCCTTTTTCTGTGATTTAATTGTTTCTTTTGACATCTTCTTTGGCCAAAATTAAGAAAAACAACAACAGATGAATCACTCGGTTCTCACTGTCTCCCTAAATTGTTTGGAAAGAAGCATTTTTATCGATTTGTCCAAAGTTTTATGTCACTTTTTCCGAGGTTTTTTTTCTAATGTGAACAGGAATCTTTGAAACTGGTCCAGTACTGAGCGAGAACTCTGTGAACCGGGCTGTACCGTGACCCTACAGGACACATGGTCAGGGCTTTTGTGCATTTTTTTCAACGCTTTTGCCGCTGTTACACAGGAAGCCTAACGTAACGAGGTAACGAGGTAACGAGGTAATCATTAAAGTACCTCTTGTGTTTGCAGGTCAGCATCGCCTCTGAGATCGGACACAGGTGAGACACGGACGCTCCGCTCAGATACTGAGACACTCGCCCGGCTACACCCACAACATCTGTAATCAGAGACACATCTGTAATCAGACACACATCTGTAATCAGACACATCTTTAATCAGACACACATCTGTAATCAGACACACATCTGTAATCAGACACACATCTGTAATCAGACACATCTTTAATCAGACACACATCTGTAATCAGACACACATCTTTAATCAGACACATCTTTAATCAGACACACATCTGTAATCAGACACACATCTGTAATCAGACACACATCTGTAATCAGACACACATCTGTAATCAGACACACATCTTTAATCAGACACATCTTTAATCAGACACACATCTGTAATCAGACACACATCTGTAATCAGACACACATCTGCAATCAGAGACACATCTGCAATCAGACACACATCTGCAATCAGAGACACATCTGCAATCAGACACACATCTGTAATCAGAGACACATCTGCAATCAGACACACATCTGTAATCAGAGACACATCTGCAATCAGACACATCTGTAATCAGACACACATCTGTAATCAGAGACACATCTGTAATCAGACACACATCTGCAATCAGACACATCTGTAATCAGACACACATCTGTAATCAGAGACACATCTGTAATCAGACACACATCTGCAATCAGACACATCTGTAATCAGACACACATCTGTAATCAGACACACATCTGCAATCAGACACATCTGTAATCAGACACACATCTGTAATCAGACACACATCTGTAATCAGACACACATCTGTAATCAGACACACATCTGTAATCAGAGACACATCTGCAATCAGACACATCTGTAATCAGACACATCTGTAATCAGACACATCTGTAATCAGACACACATCTGTAATCAGACACACATCTGCAATCAGAGACACATCTGTAATCAGAGACACATCTGCAATCAGACACACATCTGTAATCAGACACACATCTGTAATCAGACACACATCTGCAATCAGACACACATCTGCAATCAGAGACACATCTGCAATCAGACACACATCTGTAATCAGAGACACATCTGCAATCAGACACATCTGTAATCAGACACACATCTGTAATCAGAGACACATCTGTAATCAGACACACATCTGTAATCAGACACACATCTGTAATCAGACACACATCTGTAATCAGACACACATCTGTAATCAGACACAGTCCATTTCGGCGTCTCGTGCTCGCCATCCACTCAAACCGTAACGTTAGCCGGCTACTCGTTGGCCGGCTGGCGAGCCCAAACCAGTGTGTGCGGCGTGCCTGTTGTTGTGTTTCCGGTCTAGCTAGATCCGGTGTGGTAGTTGTAGTTTTTCTAACGTTACTAGTTGTTCCAACAGCATGTGAAAAAAACTACAAAGGCCAAAAAGAAGGTTAATCCTGCGATAAATAAATTGACGGCGTTGGAATGAGTTTGCGTTACGGCACTAGTAATAATACGTAATGTAATACAGATGTAAAACACAACGACTAACAGCCTGTTCAGTATGAAGATCATCTGATGTTGCTGAAGACTCTGCATGTTTGGTACGCCCGATGTAAATAACAGTCAGCGTCATTAGTTTGGATCGGTCTTACCGAGTGGCGGGGGCTCCAGGCGGCCAAACAGCTCCCTCCAGCTGGCGTCCATGAACAGGGCGCTGAATTTACTGTCCAGGGCGGCCAGGTACTTGGCCAGCGGGTGGGCTCCTGGCGAGGACATAAGCACACAAAGCATCATGGGAAGGCTGGCAGCGAGCTGGTTTACAGGTCAGACGATGAGGGTGGAAAGGATTTGTTGTTTACGTTGTGGTGACAAGTGATGTCACACGTCACACGTCACATGTTATTGGGCCTGCTGTGACATATTGATTTTATGTTATGTTGTCAGGTTAATGTATAGTTGTCATAACAAACATCTGAAACAATGCTCACTTTGCATTGATAGTGTCTATTTAATTATGATGGTGTCTTACTGTGATGGCCTAAGCCACACAGGTTACACAGCCAGCATATATTAATTTAGTGTGCAGTCAGCCACACCCCAAACAATTTCAACATTAAAACAAACACATTGCACTGTTTGGTTAATTCATAATCCATCTTTATTTCCTTTAGCTTTATATGGTTTAAATGGAATGCAGTCTTTTCTACATTGTAAAGTTTTTGTTGTATTAATCCTTATTTTCTGTCTTTGTTACCATGCTGGTGGTGAGGGCCTTCCCGGTGCAGAAAAGGCATGGCCAAGGGTGAAGGACTGTTATATACTATGGCCTGCCAATTGGGCCGTACCATCAGATGCCATGCTGGAGGGGGGATTTAGGTTTAGGTTGGGTTTATTTGTATTAGTTGCAATTATGTCCATTTGGTTTTCCCCTGTGTGTTATTTGGTGTGGCCCAGTTAGTATACATGTTCCCTTTTCTCTCATTCAGGAGGTCAGTTTTGTTGAGTTCACATCTGTTTTTTATCCTGTTTTTTCCTCGTTGTCTTACTGCTTGGTCCCTGACACTTATACACACCCTTTAAATAAAGTGTAAGCCATACATTTTCATATAATGTGTGTGTGTGTGTGTGTGTGTGTGTGTGTGTGTGTGTGTGTGTGTGTGTGTGTGTGTGTGTGTGTGTGTGTGTCCATGTGTGTGTCTTTGAGTGCATGCGTACCGATGGGGAGGATGAGGAAGCGGAAGTAGCTCAGCCAATCAGGCGTCTTGCTGGCCAGCTGCTCCACGAAGCAGCCGAGGACGGTGCTCAGGTAGCTCTGGTCTCCGCCCAGCACCACCTTCACCGGCGGCGGCGTCTGGGAGTTACAGTTACAGCTGGGAACACACACATTACACACTCAGACATCTGGGAACACACACATTACACACTCAGACATCTGGGAACACACACATTACACACTCAGACATCTGGGAACACACAACACACTCAGACATCTGGGAACACACACACAACACACTCAGACATCTGGGAACACACATTACACACTCAGACATCTGGGAACACACACATTACACACTCAGACATCTGGGAACACACACATTACACACTCAGACATCTGGGAACACACACGTTACACACTCAGACATCTGGGAACACACACAACACACTCAGACATCTGGGAACACACACACAACACACTCAGACATCTGGGAACACACACAACACACTCAGACATCTGGGAACACACACACAACACACTCAGACATCTGGGAACACACACAACACACTCAGACATCTGGGAACACACACAACATACTCAGACATCTGGGAACACACACACATTACACACTCAGACATCTGGGAACACACACACATTACACACTCAGACATCTGGGAACACACACATTACACACTCAGACATCTGGGAACACACACATTACACACTCAGACATCTGGGAACACACACAACATCACTCAGACATCTGGGAACACACATTACACTCACACACACATTACACACTCAGACATCTGGGACACACAACATACTCAGACATCACACATTACACACCAGACATCTGGGCACAACCTCGACATTGGACACACATTACACTCAGACATCTGGACACATTACACCTCAACTTGGGAACACACACATTACACACTCAGACATCTGGGAACACACACACACACTCAGACATCTGGGAACACACACATTACACACTCAGACATCTGGGAACACACACATTACACACTCAGACATCTGGGAACACACACAACACACTCAGACATCTGGGAACACACACGTTACACACTCAGACATCTGGGAACACACACAACACACTCAGACATCTGGGAACACACACATTACACACTCAGACATCTGGGAACACACAACACACTCAGAATCGACACAACACCTAACACACTTACACACTCCATTAACACACAACACACTGCATCTGAACACACACAACACACTCCAGACATCTGGGACCAACACACACTCAATCAGGAACACACACATACCACTCAGCTGGGAACACACACAACACACCAGCATCTGGGAACACACACAACACACTCCAGACATCTGGGAACACACACAACACACTCAGACATCTGGAACACACACAACACACTCAGACATCTGGAACACACACACAACACACTCAGACATGGGAACACACACAACACACTCAGCATGGGAACACACAACACACTCAGACATCTGGGAACACAAAACACTCAGACATCTGGGAACACACAACACACTCAGACATCTGGGAACACACACAACACACTCAGACATCTGGGAACACACAACACACTCAGACATCTGGGAACACACAACACACTCAACATTAACAACACAACACACTCAGATCTGGGACACACACAACACACTCAGACATCTGGGAACACACACAATACACTCAGACATCTGGGAACACACACACAACCACTCCACACATCACAAGACATCTGGGAACACACACTACACTCAACATCTGGAACACACACAACACACCAGACATCTGGGAACACACACATACACACTCGTTGGGAACACACATACACATCAACTTGGGAACACACACATTACACACTCCGGACATTGGAACACACACAACACATCAGACATTGGGAACACACACACACATCAGCATTGAACACACACACAACACACTCATTGACCACACAATCTCAGACATCTGGGAACACAACGTTACACTCAGTTGGGAACACACACAACACTCAGCATCTGGGACACACAGTTACACACTCTTGGGAACACACAACAACACACTCAGATTGGAACACACACAACGTTACACTCAGCATTGAACACACAATACACTCAACATTGGAACACACACAACATACTCAGCATTGACACACAGTACAACCAGATTGCACACACGTTACACTCAGCATCTGGAACACACACAACACACTCAGCATTGGGGACACACGTTACACACTCAGACATCTGGGAACACACACACAACACACTCAGACATCTGGGAACACACACAACACACTCGAACATCTGGGAACACACACAACACACTCAGACATCTGGGAACACCACAACACACTCCAGACATCTCGGAACACACACACCTCAGACATCTGAACACAACACTCAGACATCTGGGAACACACACAACACACTCAGACATCTGGGAACACACACAACACACTCAGACATCTGGGAACACACACAACACACTCCAGACTCTGAACACACCGTTACACACTCAGAATTGGGAACACACACAACAACTCAGACATCTGGGAACACACACAATACACTCAGTTGGGAACACACACAAACACACTCAGCTCTGAACACACACAACACACTCAGACATCTGGGAACACACATTACACACTCAACATCTGGACACACACACAACATACTCAGAATTGGACACACACACAACACTCCAGACATTGGACACACATTACACTCAGACATTGGCACACACAACATACTCAGACATCTGGGAACACACAACACATTACACACTCAACATTGAACCACCCTTACACACTCAACATTACACACACATTACACCCAGACATTACACACCATTACACTCAACATCTGGGAACACACAACACACTCAGACATTGGGAACACACACACAACACACTCAGCATTGGAACACACACACATACACACCCAGACATCTGGGAACACACACATTACACACTCAGCTTGGGAACACACGTTACACTCAGACATTGGGAACACAAACACACAGATTGGAACACACACACAACACACTCAGACATTGACACACACATTACCACTCAATTGACACACGTTACACACTCAGACATCTGGGAACACACACGTTACACTCAGACATCTGGGAACACACGTTACACTCAGACATCTGCACACACAACACACTCAGATCTGGGAACACACACAACACACCTCAGACATCTGGAACACACATTACACACTCAGAATCTGGGAACACACACGTTACACACTCAGACATCTGGGAACACACACACTCAACACATCGGACACACAACACACCACATTGCACACACACCGCATCTGAACACAACATTACACATCAGCCTGGAACAACACATTACACATCCATTGGACACAACATTACACACTCAGACATCTGGGAACACACACAACACTCAGACATCTGGAACACACACATTACACTCAGACATTGGGAACACACACATACACACTCGTTGGGAACCACACAACACATCAGACTTGGGAACACACACAACATACTCAACATTGGAACACACACACGTTACACACTCAGACATCTGGGAACACACACACAACATACTCAGACATCTGGGAACACACACACAACATACTCAGACATCTGGGAACACACACACAACACACTCAGACATCTGGGAACACACACGTTACACACTCAGACATCTGGGAACACACACAACACACTCAGATCTGGGAACACACACACAACACACTCAGACTCTGGGGACACACACAACACACTCAGACATCTGGAACACACACACACACCACATTGGAACACACACACAAACAACTATTGGAACACACACACAACACACTAGAATGGGAACCAACGTTACACACTCAAATTGGAACACACACAACACACTCAGACTCTGGGAACACACACGTTACACACTCAACATCTGGAACACACATACACACTCAGATTGGGAACACACACAAACACTCAGACATCTGGGAACACACAACACACTCAGACATCTGGAACACACAACACACTCAGACATCTGGGAACACACACACGTTACACACTCAGCATTGAACACAATTACACACTCCAGACATTGGGAACACAATACACCCAGACATCACGGAACACACACTCAGCATCTGGAACACACAATACACCCTGGAACACACACATTACACACTCAGACATTGAACACAAACATTACACACTCCAGACATCTGGGAACACACACAACACACTCAGACATCTGGGAACACACACATTACACACTCAGACATCTGGGAACACACATTACACATAGCTAACACACACATACACACCAGCTTGGGAACACACATTACACCAGGAACACACACTACACACTCAGCTGGAACACACACATTACCACCAGCATTGGAACACACACATTACACACCTCAGCATCTGAACACACATACACACCAGCTTGGACACACACATTACACCACTGGAACACACACATTACACACTCAGACATTGGGAACCCAATTACACACTCAGACATTGGGAACACACACATTACACTCAGCTGGACCCATGATTGGGAACACACATTACACCTCAGCTCTGGGAACACACACACGTTACACTCAGACATCTGGGAACACACACACAACACACCAGCTACACCAACACCGCCCAGTACACTAACACACACACAACACACTCAGACATCTGGGAACACACAATTACACACTCAGACATCTGGGAACACACCCGTTACACACTCGAATCTAGACACCTACACTCATTGGGAACACACACATTACACACCAGACATCTGGAACACACACAACACATCAGACATCTGGGAACACAACATTACACACTCAGACATCTGGGAACACACATTACACATCAGACATCTGGGAACACACACAACACACTCAGACATCTGGGAACACACACACAACACACTCCAGCTTGGGAACACACACAAACACACTCAGCTGACACACAATTACCACTCACTTGGGAACCACACATTACCATCCTTGGGAACACACACATACACTCAACATGGAACACACACAACACCCCCACACACCTGCACACAACACACAGCATTGAACACACACATTACCACTCTTGGGACACACAATACACACATTCACACAAACGAATCTGGGAACACACACATTACACACTCAGACATCTGGGAACACACACACTCAGACATCTGGCTCGTCAAAGAAACCTCAAATCAAAAAAGCGATAACAACAGCGAATAAAAAGTGACGAAAAAAATGAGTAAACGCAACAGAAACTTCAAAAATAGAGACAATAAAAGGATAAGAACCGGTGCGATTCATTTGGGTCAACCAATCAAAACACAGAAAGTGTTTGATGATATAAAGAAGAAGACAGATGGACCGTCCTCCTGTAAACCATTGGTTCCAGCTTCATCCTGACCTACAGCTATGGTTGTAGTGGCGGCGCCCTCTAGTGGTCGTGGTAGTTCTGACGGGAGCAGAGCAGGAAGTAAGGAGAGGACCACCATGGTAAGGAAGCGGGTTGGGGGCTCTTTTTAAAAGTGCAACTCTACGCAGCTGTTGATTTCATCAGCTGTTGATTCCATCAGCTGTTGATTCCATCAGCTGTTGATTTCATCAGCTGTTGATTCCATCAGCTGTTGATTTCATCAGCTGTTGATTCCATCAGCTGTTGATTCCATCAGCTGTTGATTTCATCAGCTGTTGATTCCATCAGCTGTTGATTTCATCAGCTGTTGATTTCATCAGCTGTTGATTTCATCAGCTGTTGATTTCAATATGCTTGTTATTTCAATCACTGTTGATTCCATCAGCTGTTGATTTCATCAGCTGTTGATTTCATCAGCTGTTGATTCTCGAACTGCCTGGTTTCATCAAGCTGGAACCAGTCTCGCTGATGGCGTGATCAATAGGCTCGGACAAGCGATGACGGGCTACTGGACACGACAGGATGGCAGGGTCCGACAGGGAAGGGGGGAGACAGACGGACAGGAGAGAGAGAAGGACGGAGAACGGGAGACGGAGAGAGAGGGAAGAGAGGGAGAGGAGGGAGAGGGAGAGAGACAGGAGAGAGACAGAGAGGAAAAAGAGACAGAGAGAGACAGAGAACGAGGCAGAGAGAGAGAGAAGAGACAGGCTGCAGGCAGGCAGACAGAAGCAGCGACAGACAGAAAGACAGACAGACGACAGACACAGAAAGAGCAAGACAGGCAGAGAGACAAAAGACAGACAAACAGACAGGCAGACAGGCAGACAGACAGGAAGACAGACAGACAGACAGACCTGTCCCTGCCAGTCTGTGGTGTTGATCAGGATGATGTAATCAGGAATCTGATCATCAGAGAACAGGATGTGGTTCAGCTGATCCAGGACCGACTTCCTGGCAACCTGAAGACACACAAACACACAGAAATACACACATATAACACACACAAACACACATATAACACATATAACACACATATAACACACACAAACACACATATTACACACAGAAACACACATACACACACACACACAAACACACATATAACACACACAAACACATATATAACACACATATAACACACAAAACACACATATTACACACAGAAACACACACATACACACACACACACAAACACACATATAACACACACAAACACACATATAACACACATAAACACAAACACAACAACACACATATAACACACACAAACACACATATAATATATAACACACATATAACACACAAACACACATATAACCCATATAACACACATATAACACACATAAAACACACATATCACACAACACACATATAACACACATATAACACACACACACATAAACACCCATAACAATAATACACACACACACACACATATAACACACATAAACACACACACACAAATATAACACACATATAACACACATATAACACACATATAACACACATGACCACACATATAACACACATATAACACACACACACACACATATAACACATATATAACACACACACACACATATAACACATATATAACACACACAACATACATATAACATATATAACACACATCACACATATAACACACATATAACACACACACACACACATATAACACATATATAACACACACACACACATATAACACATATATATATATATATATATATATATAACACATATATAACACACATGACCACACATATAACACACATATAACACACACACAC
Source organism: Perca fluviatilis (assembly GCF_010015445.1). Classification (NCBI taxonomy): domain Eukaryota; kingdom Metazoa; phylum Chordata; class Actinopteri; order Perciformes; family Percidae; genus Perca; species Perca fluviatilis. The sequence continues at coordinate 3,795,819 of NC_053112.1, read as the reverse complement.
ACACATATAACACATATATAACACACATATACACATATATATATACATATAATACACATATCACACATATACACACACAAAACACACACACCACACATATAACACATATATAACACACACAAACACATATAACAAAAATATAACACACAAAACACACATATACATATAACACACTAACACACACATATAACACACATATAACACACACACACACATATAACACATATAACACACACACACACACACACATATAACACATATATAACACACACAACACACACATATAACACACATATAACACACACACACACACATATAACAACACACTATAAAACACACACACACACCACACTTACACCAACATATACCATTACACACACACACATATAACACACACATACACAAACAATAACACAAACACACATATAACACACACAAACACATATTACACAAAACCACATATACCACAAACCCACTAACACACAATATAAACTAAACACATATACATACACAAACTACATATAACACCCACACAACACTTACATACAAACACACATAAACCACACACAAACACACAACAACCAACACACACTAACATAACACACACAAACCACACATAAACACCCCACACACAAACCACATAAACACACAACACACATATAACCCACACACACAAAACAAACACACACAAACACATATAACACACATACACACACAAACACATATTACACACACAAACACACATATTACACACACAAACACACATATAACCACAGTATTTGATTTTTGCGGGTTGGAGTGCTTTACCTATCAGATTTGGTTATGACATCTGTCCCCACTGTATTGACCGATGGAAGGCTGAGGGCGGTTTAACGTTGCCTAATCCAGCGATCCGTGATCACCACATTACTCTCTCATATGGTCCTCCTTAACCACTGGAGCCTATCAATAAAATCGAGACCAGGGATGTGGTGCTGGACAGGCTGTTTCGCACATTAAAACCACGCTCAGCCACGCTAGGACCCTATGGAGCTCATGAGAACCGTGTGAGTCAACTCCACAGTCAGCCTGGGCCAGAAAATGTGAAGCACTAACGCCATCGTCGTAGAAAACGCCCATACAATGGACTTTGGGTTTGGATTTTGACAGCTTTCTAAAAAGGAGGAGCATTATGAGAGAAATTTGGTAATCACTGATCACTGTTTAGGTACATTAAACCTAGTTTTTATTCATTAGTAAGCTACAGGACAGCAGCTTTTAAAACATGACGTGTCATTGTACCCAGCACTTCTGCAAATGCACTTCCGAATGCGTCTCTGTCCCCAGCACAGTTCACACCAATGCCTATAGCACGCACACATACACACACATAACACACTTATAACTGAACAGCTGATCACAGCAGAGCCAGAGGTGCAGCTTAGGAGATTGTATCATTCCAGTTAGGGTGCGATGGCCAAATTGTTTTTCTCTGCTGAGCTCATGGCAAAATTAGCTCCAGTAACATAGCGCTACAAGTTTTAGGTAACGTTAGCAGTTAGCTAAGGTTAAATGCTAGCTTAAACGGTTTTCACTAGCTATCTAGCAGACCAACACAACTAGACAACAAACATCCTATTAACCATGCTTTTTTAACGTAGATCACGAGACAATATATATGATCAATACTTACACTTTATTAATCTTGTAGGAGTCCACCGTGGAGGTGGTTTGTGTGTCCTCAGAGTCTAACGTTAGCTGCACTTGAAGCGTCAGGGGGGCAGGCAGGCACTGAGCTGTCCTCCAACTCACTCAAAAAGTCATGTAGCCAATGGGGACGGCAACCCTGTAAGACCCGCCCGCGAGGATGTTTGTGTCAGAATTGCAAACCAAAGAGACTTTAGGCGCAAGCGCGAAGCTGAGGAGCAAAACTGCACAAACGTGATGGAAGAGCAAAGACTGATAATTTAGAAGAAGCAGAGGGAACTGTAAACAAAAGGGACATAATATCAAACAATAAAGAATACCAATACTTTACTACTACACAAATGTTTTTGTTTTAGCAAGTTTTAAGTTTTACCTTTGAGGGTGACAATTTTTGCTTTCAGGGTTGAAAAATTGTTTTGTTTGAATACTTGAGTTTTGCTTGGAATTAAAGTCCCTACAAAAATAATCCATAAAAACCACAACCATGACAGTATCAAATAGTGAAAGGAGTCAAGAAACAAAGAGCTCCAGTTTAGCACCTGTCACTTTAACCACCCCTCCCAAAAAAAAACAGTCTGCTCTGATTGAAAGCTATGAATAGGGATAATAGTTAGTGGATTAAAAGCCGTGGGTGGAGATACTTAGATTGGGGAGGCGGTATTTTCTAATGAGCCTGCATGAGAAAAGAGGAAGGGGAGTCAAATGTGAATATCTTGTTGAATCGCATGTTTTGTGATCTAGGCAGCCTACAGAAAAACCTGACTGGATCTCATTTCACAGTTGGGATTGAGTAGGCACTCCAAATACCAAACATATTTGCACAAGCACTGAAAATGTATTTCATGATATTTCTCCGTTAGATATGACAGTTTGTATTAAACATAATTACTCACAGCAAGTGAAGAGTCCAGCCAATAGCAGAAGATAAACCCCTCCCAGAGTCACTGCAGTAGCTCGGAAGCCCTTCTGTTGCTGGCTACAGGGCTGCTTGGTCTACAGAGACAAAATACATCCAGAACATGTTTTACTGTTTGTTAAAAGTTTGACCGATAAGAATAATGACTACGAGGCACCAGATTAATCACCAAGACACTGCTAAACACTCACAGTGAATGGTAAGTAATGGTGGATTGATTAATTGTGAATTGACACTCAATGTCTAGTTTAAATAAAGCCTCACAGAAACTGAGATTTGCACTTCCGCTTTACAACAATCATCATTTCAGACTTACTGGCTCTTTGTGGCCTGAGGATCAGATTGATGCTCTTCATCCTCTAAAATCACCCAACCGATTCTCCTCTTCCTCCCCACTGTTCTCTTCGTTTCTCTTATATCTCCACATTCCAAGCTCAGGACGTGGGGCCTTGGCGACAGTATCTGCAGCCATCTTGACAAACTGAACTGAACGTATGGTTAGGAACTGTCTATGTTTGTGTTGAGCACTCATTTAACACAGGAAGTGGCTGCAGCACAAACCACTTCAGACAGGTACACACACTAATAAATTGTTACTGTAAGGAAAAAGTCCCACTTAACCTAAAAAGTTGACTCAGATTTAAGCATTCAATCGTTTGGGAATCAATTATAGTAAAACCCTTCAGATAAAACTTATAAAAGTATATTTCAGTTAAGTAAAAGAGGGAAATACCGACACAGTATCAGTGCATGGGTGCTTTCACACATGCCTCTTGTTATTATTTTGTTCTGTTTGTTAGAAAAAGGGAAGTTTAGGGTGTTACATTTTTTTGTTCAGTAAAAACAAACACAAGAGATGATAGACCATCTTCCTTACTGACACATAACCAGAGTCTGTGATAATTACCTGACGTTAAGCTGGATGGAATAAAGAGTTAGCTCTGCTACATGCACAGCTAGTAACACACAGAGCAGATCAGAGATGGACAACAGAGCAGAGGAGCACAGAAAAAAGATGATGAAGATCTATAAACGATCTGATAGAAAACAGGAACAGTGAAATATAAAGTCTACATTTGGGGTTAAAGAACACAACAGGACGTTGTGGTTATAACCACATTTGGAGGTTGTTATAACAAGCTATGACCAATTCTGCTCAGGCTCAAAAGGCCAGTGTTTTCTGACTCCACTTGGTCATTTCTCAAGCAACCTCTGTGTTCGTTGACTGGTAGACCAGAAAATAATACTCAGGATTCGCTCAGTTAAATTTAACTAAGCTTTAGTAAATGATATTGCAAACAGAAAACAACTCATGCATCATGACAAACAGGTTCCATTTTGCTCCAGTAAGTCTGCAAATGTCTTATCTGTTATCTTGGTTTTCCCGCCTTTGTGATTGTCTGATGTCTTTCACCTGTTCACCAGCCTTTGTCTCACCTACTTGTGTTATCCCTTGTTTATTTGTGTATTTAGTCCCTGTGCTTTCTGTGTCATTTCATCGTGTGTCATTTCGTTTGTGTGTCATTTCGTTTGTGTGTCATTTTGTCGTGTATCATTTCGTCGTGTGTCATTTCATGCGGTCGGTCCTTGTGGTTTTATTCCCAATGCGTAAGCTGTCTTTCCGTGTTCCTAGATTTCTGTGTTTTTGTTCTCCCTGGATTTTTACCTGATTTCCTTCCGAGTTCCTGTGTTTCTGGATTTTCTCACCTACTCCTGCTTACGTTTGTAAGTCTCTTTGTGTTCTTATTAAATTACTATTATTTCAAACTGCGCTGCACTCCCTGCATTTTGGGTCCTAGCCTAGAACTCTGACACCAAGACGTTCTATTCTTAACACAAAAAAAAAAATAATATTTTAATATTATATAAAATAAAAATATTATTATAAAAATATATTTAAATAAAAAATTATTATAAAAAAAAATAAAATCCATATATTATTAAAAAAAAAAAAAAAAAAAAAAAAAAAAAAAAAAAAAAAAATAAAAAAAAAAAAATAAAAATATTTTAAAGAAAAAAAAATTAGAGACATATGTTGTTATAACAGTGTAACAATCCAGATGTTGTTATAACAGTGTGTTACGCTCCAGATGTTTGTTATAACGATGTGTAACATCCAGATGTTGTTATAATGAGTGTAACATCGATGTTGTTATAACTGTGTTAAACATCAGATGTTATTAACGATGTAATGTGTAACATCCAGATGTTGTTATAACTGTGTATAACATCCAGATGTTGTTATGCTTGGTGGTGTAACATCCGAATGTTGTTATAACGGTGTGTAACATCCAGATGTTGTTATAACGTTGTATAACATCCAGATGTTGTTATAACTGTGTATAACATCCAGATGTTGTTATAACGATGTGTAACATCCAGATGTTGTTATAACGGTGTGTAACATAAGATGTTATAACAATGTGTTAACATCCAGGGGCCAGTTGTTCAAAACATTTAATCTTGATCAAAATTATCTGGATTTGGAAATCCCATTTTTGCTATCCAGGATCAGGTAATCCGTCTTACTTTTATACGCCAGTTTTCCCAAAGCAACATTGGATTGGATCACCCTGATCCAGATAGACAGTTTTCAAGATTACCAAATCCGGATTACCAGTGCTCTAAATGGGACAACATATCACAATGTGGGCTACCAGCTGTGTAAAGAACAAGTAGGAGAGCCAACATGGGGTCACTGTAAGTGTTTCTTATTTTGAGACAAAACATAAAAATAACATAACCATCCACTTCCATTCATAATTTATTTTGGACCCCTCATCTGAGTTACAACAAATAGAAACAAATATACATTAACAAATATATTGTAGATATTTTTTTCTCCTCCCTCTCCTCATGTCATGCTGTATTTTCTTTACCCCATTGTATGTTTGTATGTACCTTGTAAAAGCTTTGTTGATTTTTATCTGTGAAATATAAATAAACTTTGGTTTGATTTGAAAATGTCTTAAAAAACAAACCAAAGGCTAAATGTCCAATAGTTAACAAAATAAAGACTGTTCAGGGTTCTTCTTCATCTGAGGAGGAGAGAGCAGCATTTCCAAACCCTGCTTTTAGGAGGCAGATCTGAAGTCTGGCTCTGGTTTGGTGCAGTTTGGTCAGCTTGATTTGTTCCTCTGCCAGGACGGTCTGTGCTTCTGCTCTTTCACTTTCTCGTTTAGACATGGGGACAAGATCATTTCTATTTTTTATTTCATTTTACTTTACTATACTGAATAGCTTAATTGGTAGCCTATGTCTACTTCATCTACTTTATCACTGTTACAACGGGTTACACAAGTCAAGTGCAAAATATAAATAAAAGTATATACACTACATGATACAAATGTATTATTTGACCAATTTTAAAGTTTTACTACATTTTCTTCCTGGAATCCACCTTGAAATCCTACCCCTGTTGGGATCAGGATAATCCTCTTTTTTGGATCAAAGTTATCCAAATCCTACTGACAAGTTTTGAACAACACAAACTGAAGGTTTGATCCAGATTAAAACTAGGATTGGATTCCGTAATCTAATCGGATTTCAGAATCCTTCTTTCCCTTTTGAACAACCCATTTTCAAGATTTGATCCAATCCGATAACCAAAATCCGATCAGATTACCTTTGAACAACTGGCCCCAGATGCTGTTATAACAGTGTGTAACATCCAGATGTTGTTATAACCATGATGCTCTGAAGGTTTTCATGTTTGAATTTCGCTAAAATGTTAAAAAAAACTATGGTATGCAAATTGTCATACCTAATTCGTAGCATCTTTTGCAAGTTTAATTTTTTCTCAGAAAAACAAACTCTAAATTTTTATACAAACTCAATTTTAGTAGTTGTAGTAGTAGTTATTGTTGTGGTGGTGATTTATTTATTCATTCAGCATAGTTTGCTTCTTTCATTCTACTTTTACATTTTGTCATCCCAATTTTTGCCTTTCAGTGTTGATGCAGCAAAAGAGGATGACTCCTTAGGGAAACTTGTCAATGATGACAACATAGAAGCAAACAGCAGAATGAGGGACAATCACTGATGAAGGACAGCCTCATCTCTGTTTGTTTGCCATCACGGACATCAGGCCAGGGAAGAGATCACCTACAATTATAGAGACTCTGACTGGCCATGGAGATCAAAGGTACAGAAAGGGCTGGCTTGTCAGGCTACACTCTCTCTGCAAAGGAGTTTGATTGTGAACTCTCTGCTATCATTACCACACAGTTGTTGTTGAATTATTTGTGCATTTCAGCTTGACCTACACTTCATTTTCATTTAATGAAAGTGACATTTAACTCCTGTCTGTTCTGCACTGCACTCAGTGCAGTGGCCCAGACCCATGAGGTAGTGCTCTTTTTTCCACAACAATTTTCCCCAACAAATTACAAAAAATCTTGTTGACAGGGACTTGTATTATGTAAACAAACACAACCCAAATTTCGGTAATCATTAGTCCTACGTTCCTGTTAACATTAAGCGTTAAAATAAATGTTTTTGTCGATTTGAAATGAGGCCAACTCTGTATTAGAGCAGTCTAAACACTATTACACAGCAACATTGCGTCATGGATCAAGCTTCTCCACTATACGCTAGTAATGGGAGATGAGAATGACAAAATATTCAACATGTTTTCCACTTTGACCAGTGTCAGTCTGTCACTTTCTCAATGTAGACCAAGGGGAGCAGTGGGCGAAGATCTACAGGTGTGACTGATGTTAGGGATTGTAGTGATGGAGTTTAATGTAACACAGCTGATCCATTAAAGAGCTCCAAGAGAGAGATACTTTCACTGCCACCTGTATTTCTGTCAGTCATTTGACTGAGGCAGAGGGTCACCATGCAGCTCAAATATGTTAAACAGGTGACTTAATGTCCATTGAATGTTGTTATGGTCATCAGATTTTTTCAGTTGTAAAACAGATTTGACAGGATATTGGACAGCCCAGTCTCACGGCAGTTCGTGAAATGGTGACGTTACTTAATCTATTGATTCGGTATACAGGGACACTTCGCTATGTCGGTGAGCACGAATTTTAAACTAATGTATTTCAATGGGAAGCATCTTCGCGCACAACAAACGATTACGGTGGCGGTAGTATTGAAAAGCCAAAAATATGCATAAGGAGGTTGGTTGGGGGATGGGTCAACCAACACCAGACTTTCACCCGGATACCGGGAATCGCGTCCCGCGTGGGGAGTTCCTTTTCCCGTTCTTCTTTTCCTAACCACAACCATCCCGTTGTTGAAGCGCGGGACCGGGATCGCGTCCTGCGTGTGGCGGTCCGTCCCATTGTTGTTTCATTTCCCCGTTGTTGCGTGCCCACCACGAAATAAACAAGAAGATCGTGTCCCTGTACACGAATCAATAGATCAACGTGAGACCGGGTTGTATTGGAGGGTACAGATACACACTCCTCAGTATGTCTAAAGTGGTCATTTATAGACACTCTGGGGACAGTGTATTTAGATACTGTGACTCCATAGTCAGATTATTGAAAATGGATTTTCAGGGATAAATGTTGTACATACACAGTCTTCAGTGTGTATGTACTGGTCAGGTGTATACACTGCAAGGACTGTATGGTACTGTTAAGTTTTGTATTGATGTGTATGCAAATATTTATTTTCATACTCACTGTCATCATTACCCTACATTACCATCTCATTTATATCATTATATTTACCATAGTACGTAAATGTCTTTATTATTATTTCAACATATCTGTAACCTCACTCATTTGCTGTCCAATCATCTGTCAGATAATGTCACGGTGCTGTACTGACTTAATTTCTCCTGTATAGATAATTGTGTTGTTACCTCACTTAATCAACAAGCAAAGTCTTGTTATGTTTGGTTATTTAATGATATTTTTCTTGTTTGTCTACACAAGATTTCGACTGAGACGGAGGGTCAAGCAGCCGTGGCATCTGAGAGCCTCAAAGATGTTAAACAGGTGACTTCATTTCTGATTAATGTTGATATTGACCTTAGATCTTTTCAGTATAAAAACAGTTTTGATTGGATACTGTTGAGGTGTTTATTTATTAATTTTTACACTCACTATTGTGATTTCCCTACATTATCATGTATCTTATCAATATAATACATCATTTTATTAGTACACAATTGTATTAATACCTAAAGATATCAGTAACTATGGTCATTGGTTCAACAATGGATGCCACTGTGCTGTACACAATTTATGTGAATGACTGTACAAATATTTATCTAAACATGCTGTAATAATGGAAATTGATTTATTTGAAACAGGGACAGTGCACAAATAAACATTAAACTTGTTAAACAAGAGAATATGTCTTGGGCCAGGTTATAGCAACAATTGCTAATTTCCACCTGTAGTAATATCTTACTCCTGTATAGATAATTAAGTTCTTACCTCACTACATATCAATGAACATAATCTTTTTGTGCCTTACTGGTTATTTAATATGTTCCCCCATTTTCGCGCAAGATCATCAAGTCATTGTAAAATTCGGTCCTGCTGCCCAGAACCTGTCAGAGAAATAAAACTTCCTTTTATTAAACAGGGCTGGAACTCCTGATTGGTATTCATTTAAAGTAAACTTAAATTAATACAATTATTTCAATAACTAATTTAAGATTGAGCTTTGTAAATCGATGTAATCTGTAACGGCTGCCACTGACAGAATGAACCCTTTTCCAGTGCTCCCACATCTCTGTTTTCAGTCATTGAAGGTTTTTATAGACAGGAATCATCCCCAAAAAACAAGCTATCACAGGTTTTATGATATCTAACCAAGATGGCGCCCTTTCTTTGGTTTCTGCTGCTAGTGTCTGTTTTTAAAAGCCCAGCAGCCGGTCATATAGACTTTACATTTTGATTCAGTCACACACATTAAACTACAGCAGCTTTTCAGGTCTGTGAAAGTTTAACAGATATTAAATCTTTAAGGTTTAAGACTTCACTATACATTTATAATGTTTACAGGGAGCTCCTCTGTTGGTGGTTTCAAAGCTGACTCTGGTCCCCGTCTCTCCAGCTTCATCTTCAGACGTCACCCATGGGACTGATGGTCAGGTTTATCTAATAGGTCTACTAGTCAGCATTTCACTAAAAACTATTGATAGACTCATACAAAAGTTACCCTGTCAATCATCACTTATAACTCACTAGAAGTGTCTCTCTCTCCCTGTCTCTCTCTCTCTCTCTCTCTCTGTGTCTCTCTCTCTGTCTCTCTCTCTATCTCTCTCTCTCTCTCTGCCTGTCTGTCTGTCTCTCTTTCTCTTTCTCTGCCTGTCTGTCTGTCTGTCTCTCTTTCTCTGTCTGTCTGTCTGTCTGTCTGTCTGTCTGTCTGTCTCTGTCTCTGTCTCTGTCTCTCTCTCTCTCTCTGAGTGAATGGCAGATTGAGTGTGGAGAGCGTAGTGTGTGCTGATTTGTTTCAGCGTGTTTGAGTTTATCTTATTCTATTTTCTCTTTATTTTTGTCTGTTTTATTTATTTGTATTAGTTAGTGGTGTGTTTAGAGTTTTGGTGGGTTGGTGGTGGTGTAACTGGTGGCGTGTCTTTGTCTGGCACAATGCCGGTGGCGCTAGCCGCTGCGGCTGAGTTTGAGAAGCTGACTCGGCGTCATGCCATCAAACTCAGCCCGGTTGTCCAAGTTTCTGGAGAGCACTAAGGGAGCCAGGCTGCCCATAGTAGAGGAGCACTTCCCTGATCTCAGGCTGTTCATCCAGTCAGCTCGGCCTCTCACCAGAAAGTCTGGTGAAGAAGTGCTCACAGATCAGGAAATCTTCCGTCTAAGGAAACTTATAGTTAAAGTGAAAGCACAGCTCATCACAGATGATGATGAATGTTAAACGTGTTCTTTCTATACTTACTGTCGTGTATTTCTACTGTTGTTTTTTCTCTCTATCCATCTATGTGTGATTTTAACATCAGGATTTTAAACCTGAACGGAGCCAGAGCTGATTTTAAAAGAGCTGCTCTTTTTAAACTCATGGAGATAAGGAAGTTGGATGTGATGTTTTTACAGGAAACCCACAGCACCACAGATATTGAATGTGACTGGAGGAGGGCTTTTAATGGGGAGGTGATTTTAAGCCATAAGTCCAGTCTGAGTGGAGGGGTGGGGGTCTTATTTGCCAGGAGTTTTTTACCAGTTTCTTTTGATGTGGATGAGATTTTGCCAGATGTTTTATTGAAAGTCACAGCTCAATATGAAAAGGTGAAGTTAGTGTTTTTAAATGTCTACGCGCCAACCAATGGGGTGGATAGGGTAGCATTTTTAAACATTTTATCTGATGCCATTGAAGCTTGTGGGGATGATTATATGTTTTTTGGGGAGGGATTTTAACTGTACGGTGGATCCAACCCTAGATAGGAATCATCCTGAACCTCATCCTGCATCGTCCCACAGGATCAGACAGCTAGTGGACACACCTGAGCTGTCTGACCTGTGGAGGGGTTTTAATAGTGACCATAGGCAATACACCTGGAGTCACTCAAGAGACAATGATTTATCCCTGGCTAGATTAGATCGCCTCTATTGTTTTAAACACCACTTTAATATCTTTAAAAGGTGTGTTATTCAGCCTGTGGGTTTTTCTGATCACTGTCTTGTCTCCTGCTCCGTTTTTATAACAAATGTTCGTTTAAAAGAGCCCTATTGGCATTTTAACTCAGTTCTTTTGAATGACCAGGCTTTTAAGTCTGCTTTTAAGTTGTTTTGGTCTTCCCACAGAGAGAGCGGCGCCTTTTGTTTCCTGCATTCAGCAGTGGTGGGACTTTGGCAAGGTTCAGATAAAACAACTTTGTCAGCAGTTCACTCGTAATGTCACTGGGGAGTTGTCTCGGTCAATGAAGGATCTGGAGAGACAGGTAGAACAGTTGCAGTCTTTAGCAGCTTCTACAGGAGATCGAGGGCATTTAGTCTCCCTCAAGTCTAAACAGTCGGCTATAGCCAACCTGCTGAGCGTTTCAGCACAGGAGCTCTGGTCAGGTCAAGGTTCATGAACATCTCACAGATGGATGCTCCAGCTAAGTTCTTCTTTGGGCTGGAGAAGAAAAATGGACAAAGGAAGATCATTCATTCTTTACGTACGGGTAGCGGCTCTGACGTCTCAGACTTGTCTGAGATCAGGAAGTTTGCTGCCGGTTTCTACAGAGACCTCTTTAAGTGTGAGTGGTCAGATAATCCAGATGTGTACAGCAGCTTCTTCAGTGGTCTCCCTCAGGTAAGCCCAGAGGATAACTCCCAGCTGGCAGCAGAGTTGACTATGCAGGAGCTGACCACAGCTATGGGAAGTTTGCAGAGCGGCAAAGCTCCGGGGATGGATGGCCTTCCTGTGGACTTTTTTAAGTCTTTTTGGTCCATCTTAGGACAGGACCTGCTCGAGGTGCTAAACGACAGTCCTGAAAGGTAGACTTCCTCTGAGCTGCAGGAGGGCCGTCATCACCCTGCTACCTAAGAAGGGAGACCTACTTGAGCTGAAGAACTGGAGACCGGTCTTGCTGCTATGCACGGATTATAAAATCCTGTCCAAAGCTCTGGCCCTTAGATTGAGGGAAGTGATGGCGTCCATTATCCACCCTGACCAGACTTACTGTGTGCCCGGCAGGCTCATAAGTGACAATGTAAGTTTAATTTGTGATGTTTTGGACTTCTCTAGTTCATTGGCTGTTGAAACTGGTCTTATTTCCATAGACCAGGAGGCTTTTGACCGGGTTGAACACCAGTACTTGTGGCAGACTCTGGCTGCTTTTGGGTTCAACCCTGGCTTTATAGCCATGATCCAGGTTCTCTACAGTGGCATTGTGAGTGTTCTTAAGATAAATGGCAGGCTGGGTGCTCCCTTCAACATCAAGAGGGGGGTGAGGCAGGGCTGCTCTCTCTCAGGAATGTTATTTTCATTGTCCTTCAAGCCTTTGCTCCACATAAGGAACAAGTTGAATGGTGTGTGTTTCCCTCAGTGTCTTATCTCTTTTAAGTTTTCTGTTTATGCAGATGATTTAATTGATTTGATAAACTCACAAAGACATATTGATGTTTTAAAAGATATTCTTAAAGATTTTGGTTTTATTTCATCTGCAAGAGTGAACTGGGGGAAGAGTGAGGCTGTGATGGTGGGGGAGAGTTTGGGGGATCGGCTCAGGCTGCCAGGTGCTTTAGCCTGGAAAAAGTTTTCTTGGGGGATGAGACCTACTGTATGTTCAAAAGAATTGGGACAATTTTTTGGAGACTGTTAAAGGTCGGCTCAATAGATGGAAGTGGCTACTGCCAAAGATGTCCTTCCGAGGCCGCGTCCTTATTTTAAATAACTTGGTCTCGTCTTCCTTGTGGCATCGAATGGCCTGCGTTGACCCCCCCGGCCTCTCTCCTGTCCCAGGTACAGAGGCTTTTGGTGGATTTCTTTTGGGATCGGATGCACTGGGTCCCTCAGAGCGTCCTGTTCCTTCCTAAAGAGGAGGGAGGGCAAGGACTGGTCCATCTGGCAAGTAGAGGTGCTGCGTTCCGCCTCCAGTTTTTGCAGAGGATGCTCACTGGACCGATAGACATTTTGTGGAGGCCTTTATCCCGCTGTATTCTGCAGCGTTTTAACGGACTCAGCCTGGATTTTAATTTGTTTTTAATGGACACCAACAACGTGAGCAAGTTGTCTCTGCTGGGTTTTTATAGAAGTGTTCTTATTATGTGGGACTTACTGAGGAGACAGAGAGCGGAGCAGGCGGACTCTCTGCATTGGCTCCTGCAGGAACCTGTGCTGTTTGGGACGGTGCTGGACTATCCTGGCTGGGGAGGAGCATCTCTGTCCAGGGTGCTGATAACTGCCAGGATTTCTACTCTGGGTCAGGTGGTGGAGTTGGCTAGGCCTCGGCTGGACGACCCCGTCCATCTGGCTGCTCGACTTGGTCTCAGGTCAGTCTGGGTCACAGGGCAACTTTTGGAGTACTGGAGACACAAGTTGACTGGACATGAATGGTCCCTCCTAGACTCCTTCAGTAATGGGTCACTGCTGCCGAACGAGAATGACCCGTATCCTTCCCTGGTTTTGCTCCCAGATTATAAAGCCTGTGGGTGCCCTTTGTTGGAGCCGGTGCAGGCTGTGTCTTTGGAGAATGCCTCAGGAAAAGGTTTTTATGGTCTTATGGTGAAGACATTGAATAGGACCAAGCTGAATGGACGGACTGACACTCAATGTAGGAGTCACCTTGGGCTGGATCTGAGTTTTAGACCTGCATGGAGGTCTCTCTATAAACCTCCACTGTCTAAAACACATGCAGACTTGCAGTGGAGGATCCTTCATGGGATTATCGCGGTGAACTCTTTTGTGTCCATTATAAATACTGCTGTTGAGGACAAATGTCCTTTCTGTGGACTCAGAGAGACAGTATTTCACTGTTTTTCTGAATGTCAGCGTCTTTCTGCTGTTTTTACCAAATGTGGGGAAGCTTTCAGCAAACAGGTTTTTGTCTGTGGTTTTAATTACAGTCGCCATCCCAAGCACAAGTGCCAGGTTCTGAATTTTGTTTTAGGTCAGGCCAAAATGGCGATGTATGTGAGCCGGAGGAGGAAGGTGGAGGATGATTTAAATGTTGAAGCTCTCCTTGTGTGTGTGTAAATGCAATCAAATCCAGACTGCTGGTGGACTTTAGCTTTTATAAAGCTGCTGGAGACCTGAACTGGTTCCAGCAGGTCTGGGGGTTTAACCAGGTTCTCTGTTCTGTCTCAGAAGAGAAACTGACCTTTGGTGATGTGCTCATGTAGTTTATTTATTTTGAAAATGTGTTCTGATGTAATTTATTGAGGCTTGAAATAGAATGAAAAAGAGCGGCAAATAAAGCTGTTTAAAAAAAAAATCTCTGTATCTCTCTCAGGGCTAGATATTTCAAGCCGTTTGCGCCTGTTTCCAGGCGCTAATTGGTCGCAAAGACGGACGTAACCGATGCGGGCTATTTACAAACAGGGCGCACTTGGGTAAAATCGCAGATTGTCTGCCACATGAGCGAGAAGAGACAAGTTGCGCTTTCAATATGCGTTCGTGGGAGGGTCGTGGGGAAAGTGGGAGTTCCACCCAAAAAGGTGGAGGATAAGCGCAAAGTGCACCTAATTATATATTCCGTGGTATTTACAAAGACGGTCAGTAAGAGCGCCTCTATTCTGCGGGGGAAATTCTCCGCCTCTTAAAAGCAGGTCTAAACCAGCCGCAATCGAAGTTTCCTCGTAGACCTTTATGCCGCTGGTGAAATGGCAACAGTAATTTGAGCAAGACGAAGACATAGGCGGAGGCTGAAAATATTTTAAACACAAGAATCACACTTTGTCAGTGAAACACAACATACGTATTGCGTTACAGATCAAGCAGCCATGCAATATTAGAGTTACTGGAAGAAATCAAAGATGAAATTGAATCTCCCACTCAGCGTTCACATCCCATTCCAGCAGTTGTTAAACTCCTCGCTACATTACAAATATTGGCATCAGGATCATTTCAAACAGTCATTGCATCAGCAGTGGGAATATCGCAGTCTGCACTCAGCCATATCATAGCACAAGTACCGCTTTGCTACAGCGCAATTTACGGTATAGTGGGCGGAGAAAGACGCTGATTGCCTGATGGGTGTCAGGGTTGATAAATACTACGCAAAATGTGGAAGCATAGCGTGCGCTATTACCGAACTCGCATAAACGGACGCAGCGCAAACTGCGCTAGTGTTAGTAAATCTAGCCCTCAGTATCTACCTCTCTGTCTCTCTCTTGCTCTCTCTCTCTCTCTCTCTCTATCTCTCTCTCTGTCTCTCTGCCTCTCTCTGTCTCTCTCTCTGTCTCTCTGTCTCTCTGTATCTCTCTCCCTCAGTATCTCTCTCTCTCTTTCTGTCTGTCTCTCTCTGTCTATCTCTTGCTATCGCTCTCTTTCTGTCTCTCTGTCTGTCTCTGTCTCTCTCTCTCTATCTATCTCTGTCTCTCTCTGTCTGTCTCTCTCTCTGTCTCTCTCAGTATATATGTTTCTCTCTGTCTGTCTCCCTCCCTCTGTCTCTCTCTCCCTCCTTCTGTCTCTCACTCCCTCCATCTCCCCCTCCCTCCATCTCTCCCTCCGTCTCTCTTTCTCAAACACTAATTGGAAAAAGCAGCTTTAACTCAGCATCCTTCTATTTAAAACACTTATTTTAGTGACAAACAGTGACTGATGGAATTGTGATGAAAACAAAAACCTTTAAAATGTCTCACGTTTCTGTCAGCGGTGATCCGTTGACCCATTCCCATTTCCATTCTGCTTGTATCCAGTCATACCGTAGACCAATCCAGTACTCTCCATCCTTACTCAGCTCAGTGACAAACTTCTAGAAGTTGACAACAATCATTTCTCTGATCACAGTTCAGCATTTCTGTTGTAGTGAAGCCATCTTGTGACTACATCTGAAGGAAAGAGAAAATATATTGCAAGAAAAAAATCCCCCCATGATGCATGAATCAGAAACACTAATCATACACAAATAACCAACCATAGTTTCAATATAACCAAACAAACAACATGGAACATCTTGACAAACAGACTGTAGTTTTAGTTTTTGTCACTTTGACAACCAGCCACAAGAGGGATCCCTCGGTCCATCACACACTGAGGACTGGACTCAACAGCATGACAGGAAACACACATTAGTAACGGAGGGAAGTGAAGAAAGACATTTATAATCAACAGAGATTGCATGAGGAACTGCCCCTTTAGTGCTCAGAAGACAGTTAACATTTCAAGGGTTTTTTCAAACATTTAAAATTTTGATATATTTCATATTTAAATATTTCCATTGAATTTATTTTTCTCTAAGATCACTCAGAAACAAACACACTAACCTGTTCCTCTTCGTTGTTCATGACGACCAGATCTGCTCCTCTCTGCCGACAGTCAGCTCTGCTTTCAGGCCAAATCTTCATCTCATTAGATTTAAAGTAACAACTGCATCCAGATCTCTTCCATCCGTCAGGACACAGCTTCTCTTAAAGTCAAACAAATGTGGTTTCACTATTTAAAGATCTGTCTTGCCTCTTTCATGTTTCCCTGTCAGGATGTTAACTCTGTAAATACTTTATACATCTCATTTGTAATTGACAATCTCTAACAGAAATATTCACATCATCAGCAAAACAGTTTAAAAGCATGAAACTGTTTAATCAGCGGTAAATACACAATCATGTTATATGATGTAAATGTGTATAATACAGGTGTTTACTGACTTTAAACTTCCTCACCTTTCATTCTGGTCTTCAGCTGCTTTACTTTATCCTGTAACTGACTGTGATTTACTTTATGTGTTTCATAGCTGCTCTGTAAACTGACTGTTTTTGACGGATATGTCTTGAGATAAACAGCAATAGATGAAAGTTAGACAGTTTGAGATTTTTTATAGACAGTGTGAAGTTTGATCCTGTTTGTTATGGTAATTTAAAACCTTTCTAACCAGAAACGTTGCTCTGGATCTGGCTGTAGTTGCTGCTCAGTTGGTCATATCTGGTCTGCAGCAAAGTGACTGAAAGATAAGATAAGGTTTAAGGCTTTATTGATTGATTCACACAACAGAAATAAGTACAGTTACATAGAGAAAGATAATAATAAAATAAGAATTGTATCAAATTTAAAACTATAAAAGAGCAAAAAGACTCTGGTGAAAACCACAACAAAATAACAAACAGATCAACAACACTGAATCATTCTGCTTTAAACTAAAGACAGAAATAAGTAACATCCTGCACACAATTAAATATCACTTTGACTATAAATGAACTGGAAAAATATAAAACAGGAAAAACTAAAACTGAAAACCAGAACCATGACAGTATCAAGTGTGAAAAAGAACCAAAACAAGCTCCGTTTTAGCGCCTGTCACTTTAACACCCCTCCCAAAAAAAACAGTCTGCTCTGTTAGATCCCCCGAATTACCCCCCGTGGGAGGTACAGGACCAGCTCTCCGTTTAAAGGGTCCGAGCCTCTGTAGCCTATGGGTATTACCCTACTAGGTTAAAGGGACTATTTAAGCTGGTGACGAGGAGACTTGCCTAGCTTTTAACTGCCTTCCTCCATACGTCTACCCTGCTTGCACTACCACCGCACCTGACCGAATGGCCCCAGGGCCAGGTACAGCACCAGTCACGCACGTTAACGGCAGCTCTCCTCTCAATGATCTGGGCAATTGGTATTTGCTAGGATTGGCTTTAGTGGCTCGTACAGTGAGCCCCAAGGGTCTGTTTGATTTCTATGGCTAGAGCAACCGATTAGAACCTAACTTTGTTGTTGTACACACACTTCTTAAGAATTCTTGCTTTAGTGAGATATCATGAATCCAATGTCCACAATTCAGTCTTTAACTTCAATGATAGCTTTATTGCAGATTTTAGCAAGGTAATTGCGTAATGCATTTAATTCTCAAAACACTGATTAATTATATATTTCAAAGTCATTAGCTTAACCAATTATTCGTAAGTAAAAATGTATTTAATTCCAAACCCCTGATGTAAAGGCTTGTAGCTGGGAGGTGAAATGTCCAGTGTTGCAGGGAGAGAGAGAGGGAAGGGATGTGCTCGTCAGTACAGTCCTTCCTAGCCTGCCATACTGCTGGATTTTGGTGAAACTCCCGACCCAATTCATAAGTCCGCAAAATCTCTTATCCAAAACAGTCACTATTGGCAGGGTGAACGAAAGAGTACTCCTTTAAATCCAAATTGTAATCCTTAGGCCGAGTGGGGCTGGTTAATTCTCCTATTGCCAAACACGCCCGTGTCGGCCGTAAGTGATAGGAGATCCTCCTCTGCGATGTTGGCTTCGTTCGTTGCTCTGTCTCTTGAGTTGCTTTTCTAAGTCCAAGAACTAGTTGCTCTGATGTGGTCGATCGAGCAGCAAGTCTTGAACTCCGGAAGCTGGCAGGAGAACTAACCCCGATACTTCCTGAAGTGCCCCTTCTTATCCTTTCAAAATGTGTGTGTGCTCTGTATGTGTCATTATGTATCCCTGAGCGTGTGTCCCTAACAACACACGCCGCCTGTATATTTCCACATCTCAACTCATCCATTTCTCTATATTTACTAATACATGTCACCTCCAGCTTAGTACATTCATAATCTGATTTTTACCACATGGCCCCATTGTTTCAACATTGGCCTCACTGCGTCAACACACTCTCCCAAATACCACTTGTCCTACCTTATTCAATCAAACAGTGGTCATTCTTTAAATCAGTATACACACAATACCTATTTCACATAAATATTATCCTTAATAATCAAACAATAATTATCTCTTAAATCACATATATGTCGTGCGCATAGCATCAGGATCATAGTCTCTTATTCTTTGTGAATTTCAGGTGGAGAGTCCCCTGACTTCCTAGTCAGAGCCGGGTTTCTGTGTCAGGCTTATGTCAGGGATCTCAACTCACTTGACAGCTCTGATTGGCTTATGAAAAGGAATAGTTAGTGGTTGATCTGTGGGTGGAGATACTTAGATGGGGGCGATATTTTCTAATGAGCCTGCATGAGAAAGAGGAAGGGGAGCCAAATGTGAATAGCTTGTTGAATCACATGTTTTATCATCTAGGCAGCCAACAAAAAGTCTTGTTTCACAGTTGGGATTGTTAGGCACTCCAAATACCCAAATGTATTTGCACAAGCACTGAAAATGTATTTCATGCGCAGCGACAGTATCTGCAGCCATCTTGACAAACTGAACTGAACGTATGGTTAGGAACACTGTCTGTCTTTGATTTGAGCTAAGCTTTAGTAAATCCCAGGCTTCAAGGCTACGTTCAGACTGCAGGCAAAAGTGGCCCAAGTCCCTCGGGGTCTCGCCCGCACCGTTGGGGAGGTGGAGCGTGAGCGCGTGCGAGGGCGAAGCCAGAGGAAACTCTGGTGGAGGCCCGTAGCGGTCCTGACGTACAAATCTGTCGTCTGGTCACACAGACCTCTGTAGTTAATTTGCAGCCATAACCCCACAAAAGCCTAAAATAGCCAATTTTTCTCTCTCTTCATTCTTCTCCTCCTCAGCACCTGCTCATTAATGTTACAGCTGCCATTACACAAACATGTTGAAATAAAAGCGAAAATGTTGACTTCCTCCATGACCTCCCTAACTTTAGTTCAACAGCGTGCTGCGTCTGATGTCATTGTTATTGGTCTTTTGTGCATGCGGGTCATTTCAAAACCTCAAACAGTTCACATTGGAATCAGAATTAGGCATTAAGATTTGAGGTAGCCCAAGACATTCTATTCTTAACACAATATATTTCTACAGGTGTGTAACATCCAGATGTTGTTATAACATCCAGATGTTGTTATAACCAACTAGTTCAGACTGGCAGAAAACTTGTATCAAAACTAACAATTTAGATCCACACCTGGAAGTGGAGTGTGTCTCTGTGTGTGTGTGTCTGTTTCTTTGTGTGTGTGTGTGTGTGTGTGTGTGTGTGTGTGTGTGTGTGTGTGTGTGTGTGTGTGTGTGTGTGTGTGTGGCCTTTTGGATTCACGGATAAAAACTGGATTCACAAATGTCCGTTTGAAAGTTGTAAATGTTCCGAAGATGTTCGCAAATGCTTTTCATGTACTGGGTTGATTTGTGCACTTACAGATATTATTAGGGCCCGAGCACCGACAGCGGGGAAGGCCCTGTTGAAACTGAAGGAATCATTGTTCATTTCTGCAAATGAATTGCCTTTTTGAGGGGCTTACCATATTCAAAAACTCACCAAAATAACGTATTTTAAGGATTTCGGGAATAGGCGCACAAAAGCACCCCGTACAAAGTTGAAAAAAATTGAGAAATAATGTAATCAAAATAGACCGAAATAATAACATTAAAAGAAATACAAATAAACCATCATAAGATTGGTGAAGATCCATGATAAAAAAAACACGTCAATATCACCACTGCAAAATAATCACTAAATACAATATTTTAAATTTTTCAAAATTTGATAATGCATTCGAATGTTTACTTACTTTTTAAAATCATCCATAATGCTGTTGCTCCTCCTCTAAAAAAATGTATTACGCTCAACTCAGTAAAAAAAGAGCTACTTGGTCAGCCACTAGAGGAGAGTGCAGTATTCCCAATCTCAAAAATTCATTTGGCAAATAATCCTTCTCTTTTGAGGCCATAAGTCAGTGGAATACTCACTCAACCACACACCTTAATACATGTACACATCCTCAAACCTGTCTGAGTTTGACAAAAAAATGGTTACTGTCACAACAAAATTTTATACATTTATGAAGTGTGTGTGTGTGTGCGTTTGTATTGGGAGAGGTAAGGATTTTGATTGCATAGCTTTGTTGGGAAGGGGTGGGGGGTTTGGTTTTAGGAAGGGGGAACGATTGAGCACATTATAGTTTTTATTGTAAATTAGGTGTGAATGTGGTTGTAAAATTGTATATTTTGATGTTTTGTATTTCACTTGCATGGAATTTTTATTGTTTTACTGACATGCCAAGGGACTACGGGTGGAAAATAGCACTCTCTACTGTTGTCCGCGAGGCCAGATGAAAACTCAAAAACAAAGAAATAGCAGAATCCATGTCATTTCTTGCTTTACAACATATATAGCGTTGTCAGTATTAACAAGATAACCATATAATCACTTAGATGGATGTGTTTTGAAAAGCAAACTATATCATTGCTTAGAGTGTGTGTTGAAACCCCCCAAAAAATAACATATATCTTGCTTATATATTAATCTGTTTTTGCTCATATATTAATCTGTCTTTTGCTTACATACTGATCTGTTTTGCATTTTATGACAGAAAGAGTTTTCTTTGAGAAACAGTAAAGTGTAGGAAAGCACCTAGACAGATAAGAGCACAGGCAGGAGCTGCGGCCTTGACCGGTGCATGCAGCTGTGTGTGTGTGTGTGTGTGTGTGTGTGTGTGTGTGTGTGTGTGTGTGTGTGTGCGTCTTGAAGGCACATGTGTGGCCATACACAGCACACGAGCTGTAGAGTTCATGAAGTTCATTACTGTAACGTTATTTGTGAAGTGTTTCGTACATTACCTTACAAGGATAGGGAAGTACATATAGTACGTCCCTTTTGATAACTTTGGGAGGAGTGTAGGATTCCCTTAGGGTACAGATTTGATCATTGGCAAATTATCAAAGATGTTTTATCAATATTAATAAAGTTATGAATATGGTTATTAATAACTTTATCAAATCGACAAACAATCAAAACGGGGCACCACCCTGCTAGTCAGGGACCAATAATCAAACTGTGGAACAGTCTCATTTCTGTGTAAATCCTTTCAAAAGGAAATAAAGGAAGGGGTGAATCCAAGCACGGACCTGATCGACCAGCAATTATTACAACAAGTACACAAATAATCACAAGCAACTGCTAATTAAGTATAATAAGATTTATTAACTTCACAATTATCAGTAGCTAAACAATAATCCTTCAATAATAAACTCATATACCTTTTTATAATATCGCAACCAAAAACAAAGCAAAAACAAAGCAGCATGTGTCATGGACACGTCTGTGTCTGTGTGTGTGTGTGTGTGTGTGAGAGAGAGTGAGTGACAAAGGAGGGGGCGGTGTCGGAGTGTAGTTCTAAACACCAAAACAACTCCAAAGATGGCTACTCCTGTGAGCTGCACAAAACTATTTAGCCTCAAGAGGGCGGTAGTGGTGCTGCGTGCGCGGACAGGGCTGAAGAAGCCGGGGGGGGTTGCTAGGCAACGAGAACGCTTAGCCGATCTGGTAGCTAGTTCCTGTTTTAGCTCTGTACGAACGTAGGGAGATCCCACGTGTGAAGCTACAGCGTTAGCTTGGGAATTGCGCGGCTAGCCTGTGTCGTGTGTGTGTGTGTGTGTGTGTGTGTGTGTATGTGTGTGTATGTGTGTGTGTGTGTGTGTTAGTAAGAAGAAAGAGGAGAAGAAAAGAGGCACTATGATCTCCGTTATTGATAATGACCCAGTTCCCCTCAGCTACTCAGGTCTGGGCTAACGTTTAGTTAGGACAGACTGAGACTTCTGGTTTTGCTGAGGAAAACGTCACTATACCCACTCCAGTAGCTCACAGCTGATTTTCGCGATTCTATCGCAGACAGTAATTAAAACTCCTGAAAGGAGTTAGCAGATAGCAATTACGGTTTTAACCCAGCTACTTAACACGACATAAATCAACGAGTATAATGATCAATTTATACATTCACAGAACAGATTAATAATCACATATGGATCAGTACATGATTAAATCAGATCACATTAAAGGAGAACTCCGGGCAATTTTTACGTTAATCTTGATCGCTATATGTATATGAGTACTGTCAATAGCAAAAAAAACGAGCCGAATCGGTGCTAGCAACACGGAGCTGCTGCAGCTAATGCCGAGAGCTCACACTCAGCTAAACGGCAGTTATGGGGGCATAAGATAAAGAGTGTCTTTGTGCCTCTTAACAGACACAAAATGCAATTAAAATGTCTGTGCAACATGAACAGGGCCCTTACATGACAACAAGATGCGTTTAGCAACTTAGCCATTGTTTAAATTCACCTACCCTCTTAGCTGCTAGCTGCCGTCTGGGATGAGGGAGTGTGTTCAGCCAGGCTCCGGTAATAATCATCACGCAGCAGTTCCATGTGTATTGTAGCATATATATCCATTTTGTGTGCTGTCGTTAGTGAATATGAGTCTCTGCAGTGGCGAATTGTGTGGTAGTTTCCTTAGCCAGGCTAGCAGCCCCGACCGGGCATCCTTCTACTTCCTCCCCGCCTCCCTCGCCTGCCGCTGCCGACAACAATCCACAGGCGCCCGCTGGTCTGGTGGGGGTCCTCCAGAGGACAGTTCATGCTTTCACGGCGAAATATTGAAGTTTATTCCCCCCTCATAAATAGGTAAGTGAGCACTGTAGTGGTTATGATCATATCAGAAACTATGTAACTACATGGAAACAGACCAAATGATGCCTGTTTCTTGTAAAGTAACTAGCATTACAGAAGGCTGTAGCCTTGCGCTGAAGCCCCGTGGGAATTCAGTTGTAGCAGGAAAAGGAAAACAACGGAGCGTAGTGTGTGAAGAGTGAAGAACGGAGGTGTTCACAAGGGAAGAAGCTTGGAGTAACGTAACTATGGAGCTAGAGCTAGCCTTCAGTAACGCTATTCGTAATAGTATTACAAGAAACAGGCATCATTTGGTCTGTTTTCATGTAGTTACATAGTCACTGATAATCCTATCAGTGCTCAATTACCTATTTATGAGGGGGGAATAAACTTCAATATTTCGCCGTGAAAGCATGAACTGTCCTCCTCGGACATAGCTGTATTGAATCCCTGTTTTGCTCGCAGAACGGTGGGTGTAACGTCACGTTAGCCGTTCAACCAGCTCTTCTGGAAGATGAAAGGAGGTACACTTTTTCCTAACCGCTTTGGCTTTGACCCTTTTATAGCCATGAAATGTGAACTCGCAACACTTGTGAACTTGTGAACATGAAATGTGAACTCGTCATACCTTTCAGACAGAATAAAATTAATACATTTGTGTGTGGCAGTAATTTTATTTTTTTTGTGGGGGGGTTCCGAAAGCCCATATCGGTAGTGGTGGAAGAAGTACTCAGATCTTTTACTAAAATTAGCAATACTACAGTAAATATTCTGTTACAAGTAAAAGTCATAAGTATTGTTTCAACATATACTTACAGTACCAAAAGGACTCACTGTGCAGAATGGCCCTTTTCATAATTACATGTATGTAAATTAAATCATTGGATTATAATTATTGATGCATTAATGTGTTCATCACTTTAATGCTGCAGCTGGTAAAGGTGGAGCTAATTTTAACTAATGTATAAACTGATGGGTAGCTAAATCAATACTAATATATTATAATGTATTAGTTGAGCTTATTTTAGTTTTTTCGGGGGCATGTTATCCTTTAATAGACAGGACAGCGGGGAGAAAGAGGGGAAGACATGCAAAAATGGTCCCAGGACGGACTCGAACCCTGAGCCTCTACATCGAGGACTGAGCCTCTGCATATGGGCGCCCGCTCAACTAGATGAGCTGCCCAGGCGCCCAGTTGAGTTATATTTTGTATTAATAATAACAATCTGCAAAGTAACTAGTAAATAATGTGTCACATAAATGTAGTGAAGAAAAGTACAATATTTGCTTCCAAAGTGTAGTGGAGTAGAAGTATGAAGTAGCAAAAAGTACGGTATTTGAGTAAATGTAGTTACTTCCCACCACGCCACATTGGTAACCACTGTTTCATCCCATTTATTACAAATCACAAACACCTTAAATCACAGGGAATCTTTTTTTTTTTAAACCACGCTTGTGTGCTTTGATTGTATGTATTTTTCTGCCGTTGTAGGCTGCCATTGGGTGCCATTCAATTCATAATTCAAAAATGTATCATGCAGAGTCTATTAATATATTTTCATATCATTCAGAAGTGAATGGAAAACCAATGGCTTCCCTGAACCACTGATACAATCATATACATTCAAAAATCTAAACAGACACTGTATGTTCTAATAAACTACTGCAGTCACATTACATACTTACACTTCTGCAGCTGTATCTAATGCAGATACAGATTCACATTTCAAAACATTCTCTATTAATAAAATGAATAAAAAGAATTGTATGTACTCTATGAGTGCATTGTAGTACAGGGTCTCCAGCGGTCTCCAGAGGAGGGGATCGATGAGTTAAATGGGACAGGCCTCACCTCCAAAGACAATCTCCCATCACCTTGTTGAAGGAATAAAGGGAGACAAAGGACAAGATAAATACAGTTAGAGTTAGAGAACTACAGAGCATTAGTGCCATAGGTAATAATGATAGAGCACTTTCCAGGCAAGATTTCCAGAAGTAGGAAAGCAAGATAATGAGGCATACGCAGCAGTAAACCATGCAACCAATATTAAAGTCACATTCAAGCAATTGTTTTGGGAAATACACTCATTTGCTTTCTTTCTCAGTTAGATGAGAGTATCGATACCACTCAAATATACTGTCCATCAATTAATAAGTTACAGTCAGCAGCAGGTTAGCTTAGCTTAGCATAGAGACTGGAAACAGATAGCCTGGCTCTGACCTAAAATGAGCTCACTAATTAGCATTTTCATATCTGGTTTATTTTAATACTGAAGAGTCTTTTCTTGTTTGGGTGCAGGGATCTCCTGGAGATTCATTGGCACAAATCGTCACACACATTAAAACACAATTTAGGATTTATTGCCATCATTTTATGTACAGATGAAAACAAACAAGAAACAACTTTTAAATTATTAGTGAGCTTTAGAGGTGTTTAAAGATACTGTCTTTTGCGTGAGTTTCCTTGTGTTGTATGATCGGCACATGATAAATACTACTTTGGGAAGAGTAGTGTACACAAGAGAGGAACTGCTGGTACTACAGTACTGTGGAAGCCGTACCGAGGATGTAGAGCCGGGGCTAAGCTAAGAGCTAGGAGGTGGAGATACGAGCCCTTTCTGCCTTCGGTCCTCACGGGTAACGTAAACTCGCTTACTAATCGTGTACTAAAGTGCGATGAGTTGGAGGCAATCGTGAGGAACCAGCGACTGTATCATGAGTGCAGTCTAGTGTGTTTTACCAATACCTGGCTGAACAACAACATGCCGGACTCATGTGTGGACTTACCCGGCTTCTCTGCTGTGCAAGCTGACAGACGTGAAGGCAAGAGGCAAGAATAAAGGTGGGGGACTGGTTCTGTTTGTGAACAGCAGATGGTGTAACTCCCGTCATGTTACAGTGTATGAGATGATCTGATTGGCTGTCGGTCTTAGACCTGCTACGTTCCGAGGGAGTTCTCACACGTAGTTACCATTGTTGTTTACATTCCCTCGAGGGCGAGGGCGGGGGCTGCCGCTGCGTGTGACGTCATCCACGAGGCCATTGCTCGACTACAGACCCGGCATCCCTTTTATTGCAATCACAGGGGATTTTAATCATGTTACCCTCACCTCCTATCTGACTGGTTTTGTGCAGTATGTGGACTGTCCCACACAAGAGAATAATACACTAGGGGCCCTATTTTAAGGATCTGAAACGCAAGTGTGAAACGCAAAACGCAAGTAGCTTTGTGGGCGGATCTCGGGCGCTGTTGCTGCTTTCCGGCGGGATAAATGAGTCTTGCGCCCGACGCAAATCTAAAATGGGTTGGTCTGAAGTAGCTAGGTGTGGTTTGGGCGTAACGTGAAAATAACCAATCAGAGCGTCATCTCACATTCCCTTTAAGAGCAGGCGCGCTTGTACCGTGGCGGATTGCTATTATGACGGCGGATTTGCGGGAGCTGTCCAGGATGCGGCAAAGTAATGCCCGTCTTGTCCGGGTGGCGATATTGCTGCGGCCTCTAGGACGCGTCTCCTCAAGTCTGGAGAGGATTGCTGCAGCCATGGAGCGTGGGCCTCCAAACGCACCACCTGCTCCTGTTGTGCCCCTTCCACCTCCCCCCACTCCATCTCTGTCCACCCGCTCCACCAGGAGCACATCGCGCATTACTCCCGGACCAGATCCCGCCGGAGTGTTCTATCCCGCCGTAGTTCAACATCACGTCTCCTTAAGTCCTCTAATATTTCTTCATTTATGTCATCAACACATCCATGATTCATGGAACTGTTGTGTAAAACACAACAAGCCACAAAGAATGCTGCGACTGGGTGCAAAATAGGAATGATACATGCGTCGGTGTACAAAGGCAAATGCGCTGAGTGCAAGATAGGGCCCAAGATCTGTTCTATGCAAATGTCAAGGAGGCCTATAGTGCTGTACCTACCACCACTTGGCAGATCAGATCATAGTTTAGTCTTTCCCCAGCCCACGTACAAACGTTGTGTACAGAAGCTGCCAATTACTACCTGTTCTTTTAGGAAATGGTCACCGGAGGACAGTGATGCTCTGAGGGACTTGACATTGATGGGAGGGTGGACACCATCACATACTACATTAACTTCTGTAGGGACACTGTGATACCTGTAAAGACTGTACGCTGCTTTGCTAATAACAAACCGTGAATTACCAGTAACTTCAAACAGCTCCTGAATCCGAAAAAGCAGGCGTTCAGGGATGGAGACAGAGAGAGGCTCAGAGGGGTACAGCATGAGCTGAAGAGGACACTGAATCAGGCAACGGTGGACTAAAAAGACAAAGTGGAAGGGAAACTGCTGCATAACAACATTAAAGAGTAGCACATTCTCTTGACACCGATTCATGTATTAATGCCATACGGCGTTTTCAAGCCAGAAGAGGCCAAGTGTCAATCCTTCGTTCCGACAATGGCACGAACTTTGTCGGCGCTGAACGAGAGCTGCGTGAGGCATTAGCAGAGCTGGATCAGTCTCGTATCAATGAAGTCATGATGAGAAAGGGTGTGCAATGGACTTTCAACCCGCCTGCTGTGTCCCACCACGGCGGCATCTGGGAGTGTCAAATCCGCTCAGTGAGAAAAGCTCTGTTGTGAAGCAACAGCTCTTAGAAGATGGACTACATACTCTCCTATGCAAAGTTGAGAGCATCAATGGGAGACCCTTAACCAAAAACACAGATAACCCCAATGACCTCGAGCCGCGGGCGGATCTATTCTGGCGAAGGTGGATTCACGAATACCTACCGCTTCTGCAAGAACGGCAAAAATGGCTTGGCCTAAAGAGAAGTTTCAAGGTTGGAGATGTCATCCTCGTCGCAGATTTGTTCCTGCCACTGAAACTCCTGGATGTTAGGCAGAATCATGAGGGTGATGCCCGACTCCAAAGGCATTGTCCGAAGTGCTGAAGTTCGGACAAAGACTAGCATCATTCAAAGACCCATAACTAAACTTTGTTTATTGCAGGGAGAAGACTGAAGATATAGGAAAAAGACTTGAATAAACTAGAAATACTTACCAGACTGGATTGAATATTGAATAGAATAGAAATTACCAGTTTTGAATAGTCTGTGAAAAGTATTTAGTTGTTAATACTTACCAGTTAATGTTTACCTTTAAATACTTTCCTGAGAAGAGAAGAATATTCTTGCTAAAAGGAATTGAGAAATTGTGAAATGTTGGAGTGTAAATGGCTTCAGTTTAAGTTTAAGTTTAAGTTGATAATTGATACGTTAAGGCCTAGTCAATTAGGGACCGGGATATGTTGAAGCCATTTCTATGGAAGTAATAATATTTTGAATTTATTAAGACCTGAGAAAACCTGTGTTGCAAAATGGAACGTAGAAATGTGAATGTAAGCAGTTGACCAGTGATCTAGAATAATGTAATTTGATTGCCTGTTAGATTTAGTATAAAATAAATTGAACCCAGTGAAACAGCCAGACGCCACTGGACTTTGGAGCAACACAGTCTTTTGACCTACATGGAACTGCAGTTATTTTGTAAGAAAAGTAAAGATCCTAAGTAAACAGTCAAACAAAGAACTCTGGATTCAAGACTTTTATTTACTGACGCTTTGTGTTGAGTACAAAAGAACTTTGAGGTCCTAGGCTAGTCAGTCAGCTTGCTGCACTCACAAGGTCAATGGATTTTACTGGGTTTATTTCTCGATACTTTTTACAAAATCTAAGCAAGAAAAGGCCAAACAAATAAGATTAATATTTTAGCACGACAGTCTGTGGGGTTTGCCATTCTGAGTACCGTTTCGGTGGTGAGCGACACAGACGCATGAATCACTACAGCACTCGGGATCCCGCAGTGCATGATGGGAGGTGTAGTGTTTCAACCAGCAAGGCGCAGGAGGATGAAGATAAGACAGAATCAGATATCGGTGCATACATAGCCAAATATGTTGTCTGGAGTGTTCAGACTTTGGGTGTTGTTTCTTGTGTGTACATTGGGTGTCGCTGTGGTATTACCTGGGGCCAGGTAATAAAGGGAAGCTCCAAATTGTTGCCGGCAGGTGTTTAGCCCGGAAAGGGCAAATGGTTTAGGAACGCTAACGCTGCGATACCGAACGCTGTGATGCTGGAGCGCATGAGCGCAAAACCCTTTGTTCCAATGTTGTTGAATTGTTTTTGGATTTATCGCTTTTTAATGCTTGCACGGTTTACCAAAATACATGTACATATACACATACACACACACACACACACATACACATATATATATATATATATACATATACACATATACACATGTACATATATCCATAACATAAAATGTGTGTAGCAACAATAACAATATTTATCCAGTGTTACAAATAATATAAAAAAATACTATTACAATTAAAGCTGCAAGCAGCGTTGGAAGGGCCCTCGCTCCTCTGCGTCGGGGTTACTGGCGGACGCCGCTCCTTGCGACCGTGTATTTGCGCGGCACTCAGACACAGCAAATCGTCACCAAAGAAAAGGGAACTCCGTGCTGAGTTCAATGATACCTCACACAAGACTCTAAGACTGTTTTAGCTACAGAGTGAGACATCACACTTCTGTTCCATCTTTGTTGGGAGTCGCACATGCTCAGTAAGTACAGCTAGCTAGTCAGCATGAGAGTATGAGGGCGTGCCATGCTAGCAGCTAGGCAAGCATTATAACGTGTGTTCCAAAGTGACCACGTTTGTCTCTGAAGTAAAGGCTGGACTACAATAGAGCTGTTTGGAGCAGTTTGTGAACAGTGTTTTCTGTTG
The DNA here is from genome assembly GCF_010015445.1 of Perca fluviatilis. NCBI lineage: Eukaryota > Metazoa > Chordata > Actinopteri > Perciformes > Percidae > Perca > Perca fluviatilis. Next base: position 3,765,617 of record NC_053112.1, on the reverse strand, counting down.
GAGATGGTAAGTCCGTTTGGGGGGGGAATTTGGGCTTTTTCACTTTGTAAACCAATAACATGCACAAAAAGATATATAACACAATAAAGGAAAGGGAAAAGCCAAAAAGCATAATATGACCACTTTAAGGTGGGCTGGTATATTAAGGTGGGCTGAAATATTGGGTGAGCAACATGAAACTGCGGTCAAATGATATCAAAATCTACAGCAGCTTGAGATGGGGGTTTAGGCCTATGTGCTTCGTTCAAGAGCTTGACAACAGACAGGATGATAGAAGACTAACTGATTTTGTTTAATTACTAATTTGAAATCACCACATGGCACCGTTATTATAGTGAGACAAAGTCTAGGCCTAGTTTTAGTTTGCAATGACAAAGAATAAATTAATCACTAACAAAGCTAACTTTGTGGTAAAAAAATGGGTGAGGCTATTTGCACCCCTGGTACAATTAGCAGTGTATGCTATTTGCACCCCTGTGCATTTACAGTACCTTGGCATATATTTACACACAGTTATCCATACTACTCATGTATTACACCTTTTTGGAATATTATCGCCCATTCTTACCCTAACCATAACCATCCCACTCCTCTTGCCTAAACCTAACCAACCCAACCAGAGCAGGCATATTCATGAGTCTTCCCCTACCACCCTGCAAAAAAAAACAAAAAAACTTCGCGTTCGCGGGTCCTGACTTGCGCAATTGCATGCAAATTATCCATCAATAATCGAATCGAACTCCAAACTCCCATACCAAAGGCAAGCGCACTAACCACTCACCTAGCAGTTCTTTCAGGAAGTTAAACAACTGTTTACCACTTGGTTTCTTCAAGCCTCGGTTGCTAGGTAACCATACTGTATACAAAAAAGTAGGTACTAACTAACAAACTAACGGTTGTATGCTTTCACTGAAGACAGAAAGCGCAACTGTAGTATCCATTTTCCGCTAGAAATTCAATTGTTATAAACTTTAGAGACAAAACTTCCCTAATATGCCAGTTTCTGCGGTCATGGAAGATGAACGTCCGCCATGATTTCGGTGCACGCGAGCAACGTTTTTTTGTTGTTACGTCACAGGGTGTAAATAGCTCAGCTGTGTGGCCGAGGCTATTCGTACCGGGGGTGCAAATAGACACTCCGAAATAAAAACCATCACAGACAGAACCACCTTCAAGAGCATTTTACTGGTGTTATCATGCAGGCAGGAATAGTAACTGCTGAAACATCTATAAAAACACTACCGTTTGTGTCTTTTAGTATTACGCTTTCATCAACTATTACATTTTAAATTGTTCTTTGAATTTGTTTAGGAAAATGCCAAAACTGAGAAAGGGAAAAGAGAGGATCCCAGAAAGATGTATGGGAGGAAGCAGGAGGACTGGAGGCTGTTGTGAGGGAATTTTCACAAGTTAATTTGAGAGGTGCCACTTACCATTCAGATCTTTGGTCAGAATTGTCCATTTCACTTTTTGGAATTGAAAACTATTAAAAAAAAACACTGGTTGTGGGCAGCAACAGGAGGGGTCTTAGAGACAGGGTGCATAGACAGGAAAGCAAAAATAATGCTGAAGTTGAAGACTGTATTCCATCAGATGTGTGTAAAGGAGCTGGACCAGACATGATCATAGATGACTAGTGTGAGTTCAATGATGATGTAGCCCCGTCTGAAAGGAATGAAAGAGATGTGAGTATTGAAGAGATTGATAGAGAGCGTGGTTCTGGGGCTACAGACGGAGACGATCAGGCAGAAGAGAGTGTAGAGGATGCTTCAAATCCTGTAACAGCAGAAAAAGTGGTTGCATTTCAAACTCCTGAAAAAAAGAATTCAATTAGAGAGATTTCCCCAGTTCCTAAGAAGTTCAGAATATTTTTTAATTTAAATTTTTCAATCAAACCAGAGAAAGGAACCAAAACATTAAGGGAACCATGGACACGTGTGATCTATGATAAATTCAACCAAATAAACCATTGCTGTGTTTTTGCCTTCAAATACCACCAAGCTTGACTGCAATACAGCAGAAAAAGAAATTGCCCATATGTTCACATCAAGGCAGTGTGTACATTTCCCTCCTGCCAGGCACAATACATATTTTGGATGAGCAAAAGGCCCACATTACAACAAAAAAAGGTTACCCTAACTGTTTACTGCCACGAACATGTGTGTCACCTCAGAGAACACACAAGGAAACGAAAAGCCTCGGGTATGAAAAGAGGTACAATTGCCAAAAAAGTCAAAAAGGGAGTGAGCAATACGTACTACCATCTCCTCAGTCAAACACAGAGTGAAGAAATTAGGGCAGGTAACCTGACAAGATCTCTTAACAGAGATATTTTAAAAGCAATATCGTCTGAAGTCAGGAAGGCTGCATCCCTAAATGAAAATGTGGTGTTGGAGGTCCTTCTCACTCAAAAGATAATGAGGGAATGTGGCACCAACTTCATACATATTCCTGGGTACATCCAGGATTTTCAAGTTTTTGTTGCATTGATTTCAACTTAGCATTTGTAGATATTTTGTAATTCTACAGAATGGGAAATGCTTTTTCATTGAAAGAAGTAATTTGCTTTCTTTTTGGTGAATATTGTTAATAAATAAATGACTTCAGCTCCCATATCTTTGGTGAATGCTTTTCTGGTTTCATATTTGATGATAATTTCAGGAACACCTGAACATGTAGTAAGTAGCAGTGAGAGTTTGGGAAGTATTAGGGCAATCAGAATGAGAAAAACTAATTTCATTGATTTTTGGTGAATATTTTAAACTTTTAATTGCATACTGTTTCACTATCATGTGACATATGAGAAAAATATGAGCTGTAGTAAGTATAGGCTTACCACTGGCAACTACTACAGCAATCAGAATGAGAAAAGGCCCTTTTAATGAATTTTGGTGAATATTCTTCAGAGAACATTGTTTGGCAATCTACCAAAATGGTAATTTGTCGACGGTCCCTTACACAGAACCTAGCGACAGAACAGATGATGAAGATATGAAGCTTTATGTTGGATACAAATCTCTAGCGATGGTAATAGTAGTCGTTTTCTCTTGACACTCTGTAATAATGTCAACTTTCTTTGACCCTGATCACGTCATTGACCTGAATTGCGTTGTCGGTCTCAAAGTTAAAATCGAATATCAACTTTATATCAAACGTCCAGCCAACTTCACCGCGCTAAACCTCTGTGGTTTGTCAGAACAAATATTCAAAAGTATTGATAATACTTACAGTTTTTTTCGATTGCTAAACGACAGTGAGCACAACTGGAGTCACATGTGCAAAACTCAAACTACAGTCTGCACTACCTACAGTCACCTGAGCTAAACAGTTCACATCACCTGCAAAACTCATTCAAAGCAACACAACTCTTAACACACGTCTCAAACAGTATGCACAGGCCTCACTGAGATAACACACACACACACACACACACACACACACTGAGATAACACACACTGTCTCTCAGAACACACTGAGGGTAAAAACAATAGCATCAAACACCAATACAGAAATTACAAACTTTCTCATCTTTACAGTTTGAACAATTTGAGTGACTTGACACTACTCAACAGTTTATTTAAGGAAAAAATATAGATTGTATAGCATACCAATTTTTACATAAGGTAAACAAGAAGGAATGAAAATCAGCAGTTTTCTTCAATAAAGTATTTTGTCTCTAGTAATTTATGGAATTACTGGGGTAAAAAACTAAAGGTACATAACAGTACCAAAGAATAGTGTGACTAATCCTGCCTCTCTCCAGCATCATGTGGCAAGTTCTCTTCATCACATTGGATGTCTGCATCATCTCTAAATACAAATGAATGTGGTGTTTCTATTGCTTTCACCTCCATTACTTTCTGAAAAACAGTAAGAACGCAGTTTTACTATTGTAAAGATATTGTGTTTTTCACTTTTTTTTATAGCTGTGTACATAACCTCAGACATCTTACCTGGACATGTTGGTATCTTTGCTCTTTTACCCGTTTCTCTCAAACAGTACAGTGTATGATTGTGTCATTCTTATTTGGTGTTTGTATACAAAAAAAGACTTTCTGAGCTTTCTCTGTATAAATACCATATATGTTCACTAACTAGTCTAAAACAAGACACCTGCTTAGGCTTTCAGCTAAAACTCCAATCAGCAGTGTTTGATAGGCACCAGACTGAAATCTATTCTGTTTTGAATGTGTGGTTAACAGTTGTGACAGCAGTGTGTTAGCATTTGAACAAAGTGCTGTAAATCTACAGTGTTGTGCATGTTGTGGTTAAAGTCATGGGATAAGTGTGTAGAGTTTTGAAAACTGTGTTCAAGCAATGACAAATGAACTAGAGTTTGGTCCACATGAACTGCTGCTGTGTAGACTGTAGTTAGAGTTTTGCACATGTGACTCCAGTTGTGCCCACTGTCGTTTAGCAATCGAAAAAAACTGTAATAAACCGACACTGATCATAATTCAGTGTCGGTACTCAGGCCCTAATAATAAAACCCTAGCAATACCAATACATCGTTGACTCGAGTACCAACAACATAAATAAAATGCATAATTAACATGTGTATGTATGTACATATGTGTATGCATATGCATGTGTATATAAACAAACTTTTTGATACGCAAACTTATCTGTGCATACTAGTCAAATGTTTGTTTACCTTGTCCAACGTTGCCGTTTTGAGCCATGTGTATTGTTGTGTATGTACATGGAGAGCAACAAAAAGCCAGAGACAAATTCCCTGTACGTGTTCACACGGACTCTGATTGTGAGACAGGCAGAGGAGCCAGTATCATCAGGCAGCTGCTATGTCTCTAGTCACTTCAGAGACAGAGATGAATTACGACTGCCTGAGACATATTGCAACGTAGCGTCCTTATGTAGGTCACTGACCATAACGTGACCTGTCTCCATTTACACAGCAAGCTGGAAATTAAACATGAGTAATGAGAGCAACAAGGTAGTAGACTGCCAAATCGTCACTGGACCTCTCTCTCACTGTGTGTGTGTGTGTGTTTTGTTTTGTTTGTGGTGTGTGTGTGTGTGTGAGTGTGTGTGTGTGTGTATGTGTTGTGTTGTGTGTGTGTGTGTTGGTGTGTGGTGTGTGTGTGTATGTGTGTGTGTGTGTGTGTGTGGTGGTGTGTGGTGTGTTTGTGTGTGGTGTGTGTGTGCGTACATGTGCGTGTGTGTGTGTGTGTGTGTGTGTGTGTGTGTTTGATTTGATTTAGATTTCTTTTAATATTGATATGAGATTAACTTAGATAAATCACGAAGCATGTAATGAATTAGATTTTTATTTTTAATTGCTTGACAGTCCCATTTTTAAACTTTGAAATGGTTAAATCATGGGGGTGCTCGAAGAGCGTCCAATAAACTTTAATTACATAACTGAGTAAGCAAAAATCAAATCAAGACCTGGCCATATCCACAGAAACCTGAAACAGGATATTTAATCACAACAAATATCTGCCTATCTGTGATACCAAATTTGGTATGCTTACCACATTTAACTTTTGGGGTGTCATCACAAAATGATTTAATATAAAAGCTCCTCGTGGATACAGCGTGTGACAGAGAAGACCTGGGAGCTCCTGCTTGTGGCTATGTTCTCGTCAGCTTGAGATCATTTGAAACATTTATTGAGTTCATCTTGAATAGACACCTACTCTAAAAAACAAGAACCGGACCTTTTGAGAAGGACTGGTAATTACTGTTGACAGAGAGGTCAGGTAAGGACAACTTTTTTTATAAGCATTTAATACATGTGCAGAATGTCTCATTTATTGAACGTCTGCAGTAATTCATCCACAAATTTGGACAAAACCAAACAATAGGTTAGTATTTATTTGCAGTAATAACCTAGTGTCAAAAGGATTGAGTCACTTTGGGAGTCAAAGCCCACCTATAACGAAACGAAAACATGGTTTCAGTGTGGATAAGTTTCCTATACATCAAAATGTTAAGTGCTGCTTAAGATAGATGGATAGATATTTAGTGTCATTGCATATTTTTACACAACTGAACTTGGTTGGCGCACTCAGGTTTGCAGCTTACAAATCCATGATCAAATATAAAATATGCACACTTACACATCTCCCTCATGCCCATGACCTCATACACATCATTACCCGTACTATAAATAAATACTCTAGAAAAAAAACACGTTACCCATGATATAAATGAGCAGTGAACACAAAAGTTTAATTACATGGACTTAAAAACTTGAAAATGGAACTTACTTTGTAATTATCTAACAGAAACCAGCCGCCACAATGAGTACGGACGCGGAGATGGCCACTTATGGCAAAGCTGCCATTTACCTTCGTAAGCCAGAAAGGGAGAGGATTGAGGCTCAGAGTGCACCATTTGATGCCAAAAGTGCCTGCTACGTGGCCGATGTCAAGGAGCTGTACTTGAAGGGGAAAATCGTCAAGAAAGATGGTGACAAAGTCACGGTCGAAACCCTGGAAACTAAGGAGGTTAGTATCATGAAATCAGAGTAGAGTCAACTGGGAGAATCAATATGATCAGTTCTCACTGTGACAAATGTCCTGTTCCAGGAGAGAGTAGTGAAAGAAGCTGACGTCTATCCAATGAACCCTCCCAAGTATGACAAGATTGAGGACATGGCCATGATGACCCATCTCAATGAAGCCTCTGTGCTGTATAACCTCAAAGAGCGTTATGCAGCATGGATGATCTACGTAAGACAATCTGAATAATGAGAAAAGAGAAGTATTGCAAATTGCAATACTTGTAGAAAACATAGAGTTAACTGTTGAATCTCTATGATCACTTTCAGACCTACTCTGGGTTGTTCTGTGCCACCGTGAACCCCTACAAGTGGCTCCCAGTGTACGACTCTGAATGTGTAAGTGCCTATAGAGGCAAGAAGCGTATGGAGGCTCCACCCCACATCTTCTCCGTCTCTGACAACGCTTTTCAGTTCATGCAAACTGGTAAGTCATTACCAGAACAATTTATCAGTACATGAAGTTTCTGTTGCAGTAAATCATAGTCAATTATTTTGTTTTTGCTTTAACAGATAGGGAGAACCAGTCTGTCTTGATCACGTGAGTTTGTTACATTTACATTTGTAGACTTTGTTCAACAAAGTTAAATATCTTGATCAAACCGTATACCTCTGTGTCTATACCTAGTGGAGAATCTGGTGCTGGGAAGACTGTTAACACCAAGCGTGTCATCCAGTACTTTGCAACAATCGCAGTTGGTGGACCGAAAAAGGACGACTCAAAGGTATGTTACTGTATGATTAAAATTCAGGCTTCTTTCTCTATAGAGAGCCGAAGTCCCGCCCCTTCTCGTGGACCTCATGGGACCTTAACTCGGAAAAAATATGAACGGTAGTGAATGGGTAGAGGCAAATTATTTTTTTATCCTGTTTGAATTAAGCCATGGATTACACATATGATGTTCGTCAATTTAAAAGATAATTTTTCAAGTGAAGAAAGTCTCAGTTAGCCGTAGGTTTGTCGTAGTACCACTTAGCTTAGTGTGAGACCGCTCAGTGGACTACATCTATCGTCTCACACAATTTGCGTCATCTAGCTTGATGAGCTACCTCAACTTCCTCGCTAGCTAGCTAGCTTAGCTCTGTTCCACAACACATGTAACGTTATCTCACCTGATGAGTTTTATCCAGTCAAGTGTTTTCAGCAGAGAAGCAAAAGAACAAGCGAGATCCTCTGCTCATTAGAGTAACGTTACATCCCCAGTACTATACAAACAGACATTGTAACTTCAGCGAGACGTGAGACATTGAAGTGTGTAGTCTTTCTAATTTCGTATTTTCAGAGTCTCATACTTCAACAGTTTAACAATAAACGGAAACTTTCTTCGGTTGAAAAGAATAAAAAATAATTATTAACTCTCGTTCATATTTTTTCCAAATTAAGGTCCCATGGACCAGAAGTAGAAGGGCGTGACTTTGGCTCTCTATTGAATATTTTTCCAAATGAAGTCATTTCTTGACAGTAATTCTAAACCTGGATTGTAGGGGTCACTGGAGGATCAGATTATTGCAGCCAATCCCCTCCTAGAAGCCTACGGTAATGCCAAAACTATTAGGAATGACAACTCTTCTCGTTTTGTAAGTATGGAACAATGTCTACACATGAGAGAGGTCTTGTTACAGATTGCCAATGTGGAGGGACAATACAAAAATCCTTTGATCCAAACAGGGTAAATTCATCAGAATCCATTTCGGCGCAACTGGCAAACTGGCAAGTGCTGATATTGAGACATGTAAGTAATAATACTCATAGTACATGCAAACGACTGGAATTGAGAATTGGCCAGGCTGTGATTTATGAACAATATTTGTAGATCTGCTGGAGAAGTCAAGAGTGACATACCAGCTTTCTGATGAAAGAGGCTACCACATCTTCTTCCAGATGATGACCGGCCACATACCTGAGCTGATTGGTAAGCACATTGGTGTTGCACATTGTTTAACCTCTTTTCATATGGAACAAATGTTCTGACATTTTCACTCTTATTTGGATCTCCAGATTTGGCACTCATCTCAACCAACCCCTACGACTTCCCCATGTGTAGCATGGGTCAGATCACTGTGGCTAGCATTGATGACAAAGTTGAGCTGGAAGCCACTGATGTGAGTGATCTTCACTTCAAAATATAATTATTTTTTTTGCATTAAATCCAATTGATCCTTCGCTAGGGCACACCCGAAAACCGCCACAGGCCAATCGTGGTTTAGCAACCGTAACTAGGCACGGGAGGTCTGTCAACTTTCGAGCAAGGGAAACATGCCGAAGCGTTGTGCGTATTTGTGCAAATGTGATACCCAGTATCCTAAAAGTTTGGACGGGGTGGTGGATTTTTTTCCATCCCGAAACCTAACACGCTAATGTGAGCTAGCTAGCTAACTCAGCACAGCATTGCTTGGAAATAATGACGGTTCTTTGTTCATAATGCATATATTTGAACGTAAAATAAAATGATTAAAGGCAAGACGGAGGCTCACTGACGTACTTTAAGATATATTTCAGCATTTTGTTAATCGCTAAAAATATAAGCAGGAGAATGTTATTGCAAAGTGGTCAGGCTAATGCCTTGTGTTTATTCCAGAACACTTACGGATAAGTTGTTTGATTTATAATTATTAGATTATTTTCAAATTTTACTTACCCTGCTGTGCATAAACAAGGCTGTTCCTCATTTTGTGTGTTTACCATTTGAATGGTCAGCGTATGAGGCGGCTGCTGCTTGTACTGGGACCTATAGGCTTTAGCTTAAATTTGGATGAAATTATTCTCTAATCGGTTGCATATTATGTCGTGGATATATCCCTGGAATGCATACTGCAGTCCCTTTTGTCTTGCTCTCTCAGATATTTCACCTGTTCACCAAAAATGACTAATTATCTCCTTGGGAATGTGTGACACCAGTGCATACATACTGAAATAGATGTGCCAGGCAAGAAAGCTTGTCAAGCGTAGCAACAGTAACTAAGGAGGGCGGGGTTTAGTGAAGAGTCATTTGCATTTTCCTAAAGTGAATATGTTTTGTGTCGACCTGTTTTGAACTCAGAACGCTATTGATATCTTGGGCTTCACTCATGACGAGAAAATGGCCATCTACAAGATGACTGGTGCTGTGCTCCACCATGGTAACATGAAGTTCAAGCAGAAGCAGCGTGAGGAGCAGGCTGAGCCTGATGGCACAGAGGGTGAGTGTTTAATGTCAGCTCAAAGTGAATAGCTTGGGAACAACAGTAATGAGGTTCTTAATCACACTGGTGTCGGTTTATATCATATGGAAATCTCTGAACTATTTTTCAGAGGCTGACAAGGTTGCTTACTTGCTGGGTCTGAACTCCGCTGACATGCTCAAAGCTCTGTGCTTTCCCAGAGTGAAGGTCGGAAATGAGTATGTTACCAAGGGACAGACTGTACCTCAGGTAAATACGAATTACCAATATCCTACAATTTAAATAAGTCTAGGACCGTCTTAAATGTAATTTTTTATTATTAGATCTTTTGTATTATTTACCTCACTAGTGAGGTGCCCATTCAGGCGGATTGCTTGGCCTGTGGTATTTGGTGCTTGTAGCTTTCTCGAGAATCCCTCATACGATCAATTTAATGCTCACACTGCGCTTCCTTGGGTCCTGAGCAATACACCTGCCATGACATAGTTGCGTCACATACCCAAACCACGACTTCTCATGGTCAGAAACACTTTTGAAATACACTGGTTCAGGGGGGGAAATATCAAGAGCAAACTTTACCATTGCCTTTAGTCCCAAGGTAAAAGGGCCACAAACAGCTATAGAAATTTATTATGATGGTCACATATAAAAAATATAGGATATGTTTCAATCCTAAATCATTGTACCAATAAATAACTTAAAAATGGGCAACTCAACTGCAGTTCTGACTTACTGTGTCCTACTTCAGAGGAAAACGTACTGCTACATTTCCCTGACAGAGAAATGTTACTGGTTACATTGCAGATTAAGATTTTTCCTCACAAAATTATTCAACATTACTCTATGCAGCATGATTTTGTAAGTATGTAAGTACATTCTGCTGATAATTCCTGTCTTTTACTCTTCACTTTAAGTAGACATCGGAATGCAGGACGTTTTGACTAGGCCTATTTCTAACACTGCCAACACATTGCCAGTTAGAGAAAGGCTGAGAAGTAAAGGATACTGTTTTTGTTAGTCAGAGTGATTAATCGTTGCGGTAACGCTGCTTTCCTTGGTAAAATCATTCCACTATGTCAAGTAATCCCATCCGCTCTGTGCAAATGTCAGTGACAGGGTACCGGACATTCTTATTATACATCCATGGTACAATGGTACAAGTGTTAAATAACATCCTTGTTTTTATTCAGGTGATGAACTCAGTGACAGCCCTGGCCAAGGCTATCTATGAGAGGATGTTCTTGTGGATGGTCGTTCGTATTAACGAGATGTTGGACACTAAACAAGCACGACAGTTCTACATCGGTGTCCTGGACATTGCTGGTTTTGAAATCTTTGACGTAAGCTTAATTTCCAACAATTGAGAAGCTGATACTTTTCATGACAGAATCATTCCTATTGCCCTGCGAGAGATTATACTGGTTAATTGTCCCCTCACAGTTCAACACCTTGGAACAGCTGTGCATCAACTTCACCAATGAGAAACTGCAACAGTTTTTCAACCACACCATGTTTGTCCTGGAGCAAGAGGAGTACAAGAAGGAGGGTATTATCTGGGAGTTCATTGACTTTGGCATGGACTTGGCTGCCTGCATTGAGCTCATTGAAAAGGTAATAATTTGGTATTTATATATAATTTTTCTTAATTTGAATGTATGTATCACCCTTGTGTTGTCTTTCGGGTCCCGGTGACCCGAAGGACAAAACAAGGGTTAATACAGCACCTTAGTGCTTTTTTGTACAGCATTTTGGTCAGCTTAAGCTGTGTTTAAATGTGCTCTGGAAATAAACTTTACTTACTTACTTTACAAGAGACAAGGTTTAGAGAGCAATTCTCAACAAAGTAAATGGAAGTACATAAGCCTTGTGTTGTCCTTCGGGTCACTGGGACCCGAAGGACTGCACAAGGGTTTAAAGAGGTGCTATGCAGTTTTGGCCATTTCTTCGCTGTTTTCCCTCTTTTTGCTCACAGGTTTCTCTATAGAGCTCCCCTTACAGCCTCGGAATAGATATTTGGCAGCTCCTATGTTTACTCATGTCGGACTCCTCGCTCGGTCAGTCTGCCGTTTCCTCTTTCTCTGTTCCTCCGACAATGCTTTCCTAGCTTTCTGCTTCTTTTTTGCCGGCTCAGCCATGACAATAGTGTGAAAAACTCCATCGCTGCCTTGTTAGCCGGTTCCTGAACGGGCGTATGTGTGCAGTGCCGTGAAGCAATTCGTTACATCGCGAGACCTGATATCCATACGCGTGATACTTCCTGGCGCTAATGATGCGAAAGTTGCAGGGGTGGTTTTTCCGCCACCGGCGCTAGGGGGGCGAGATGACCACCATTCAACTCGAAAGAAGTCATATAACCATTCCAATGGCTCCGAAGCTGTTCAGTTAAGGTAAATTAAGCTAAAAAAGATGCATATTTCCCCTTTATTTACATACTTCTTCCCACTTTTTTCAAGCCCATGGGCATCTTCTCCATCCTTGAAGAGGAGTGCATGTTCCCCAAGGCCTCAGACACATCCTTCAAGAACAAGCTGTATGACCAGCATCTTGGAAAAACCAAAGCATTTGAGAAGCCTAAGCCCCCAAAGAAAGGCAAGATTGAGGCCCACTTCTCCCTGGTGCACTACGCTGGTACCGTGGACTACAATATCGCTGGCTGGCTGGACAAGAACAAGGATCCACTGAATGACTCCGTCTGTCAGCTGTACCAGAAATCCCCAGTGAAACTGCTGGCTCTCTGCTTCCCTCCTGTCATTGAGGGTATGATAGGAACTACAGTAAACTAAAACATGTTTTTAGGCTATACTGTATATGTTTAAGTAACTGTAGCAGGTGTTAATGTACATTTTATTTGTCATCCTAACGAAACATGTCTAATTCAAAATATCAACAGATGCTACCAAGAAGGGAGGCAAGAAGAAGGGTGGTTCTATGCAGACTGTGTCTTCACAGTTTAGGGTAATGTTGCAAATGTATCTTATATATGTATGTATATATAGCTGAGTTTATGTTCAAACTCACAGTTGATTACATGTCATAAGACTCACCATTTTGGATCTACAGGAGAACTTGGGGAAGCTGATGACTAACTTGAGGAGCACCCATCCTCACTTTGTGCGCTGCCTGATTCCCAATGAGTCAAAGACTCCAGGTACATAGACAACATCATCTCAAGAGATTATTTGAAGAGTGGTTTTGTTTTGTTAATATGGTTTCCTTCATGTTGTGCTGCTTTAACTAACTAAGTCTATTTATTCAAAGAAGTCATTAAGAAATGTATTTTTCCAGGTCTGATGGAGAACTTCCTGGTCATCCACCAGCTCAGGTGTAACGGTGTGCTGGAGGGTATCAGAATCTGCAGAAAAGGTTTCCCCAGCCGAATCCTTTATGCTGACTTCAAGCAGAGGTATTAATGGATATTTTACTATAATTTTGCTAAAGATTATTAGAAGAAAATGCTCACACTGACCATTAACTGTCATGAAAAAGGTACAAGGTGCTGAATGCCAGTGTCATCCCCGAGGGCCAGTTCATTGACAACAAGAAGGCTTCAGAGAAGTTGCTTGGGTCAATTGATATTCCACATGATGAGTACAAATTCGGACACACAAAGGTAAACACCTTGCTCTCTTATTTTACTGTAGATTAATGACCAAAGTGGTTAGGGGGTGGAGGATGGGTCAAACACAGGGCTTTCACCCAGGAGACCGGGGTTCGCGTCCCGCTTGTCATGCTTGCTATAGTCGTTTTTTTCTTACTGTACGCCCACCACGTCCCTTTCCTAAACCCAACTGTCCCGTTCTTCCCGCGTGTCACGGAACTGTAAGCCACCCACGACCTTTTCCTTAACATAACTGTTTCAAAATGGACGGCAATAGTCCTGACCAAGTGTGTTTACTTAAAGCGCTAAAGGAGACTTTTAGCGTCAATAAGAACGACAAAGGCACCTGACCAAGCGTCCATATTTTACGAGATGTGTGTGAGATAGAGGCAGAGCAGCCTGCATGTGGCCATTATCAAAAGACCTTCACCTTAAAAGCCCTGGAACACGTGGGGTTGGTGAAAATGTTTTTTGTGTTTGTTTTACAGGCTGTGAAGTATTCACTATTCATCCTACATTCATTTTTATTTTGTGTTTGATCAGGTGTTCTTCAAGGCCGGTCTGCTGGGTGTCCTTGAGGAGATGAGAGATGAAAAACTGTCATCTCTGGTCACCATGACCCAGGCTTTGGCCCGTGGTTATGTCATGAGAAAGGAGTTTGTGAAAATGACGGAGAGGAGGCATGTTGAAAACAGCTCATTCTGAATCATGGTATTAAAAATCACTAACAACATTGTTTACAACAGCTACTTCTTGTCCGCAGGGAAGCCATTTATACCATCCAGTACAATATCCGCTCATTCATGAATGTCAAACACTGGCCATGGATGAAGGTGTACTACAAGATCAAACCTCTGCTGAAGACTGCTGAAACTGAGAAGGAGCTGGCAAATATGAAGGAGAACTATGACAAGATGAAAACTGACTTGGCTGCTGCCCTGGCCAAGAAGAAGGATCTGGAGCAGAAGATGGTGTCCCTTCTGCAGGAGAAGAATGATCTGCTGCTGCAAGTGTCATCTGTAAGTACACATCAACAGAAAATTTTGCTTTTCATGTTTTTCAAAGTTGATGTGCTAACATCTATCTTTATATAATTAACTAGGAATCAGACAATCTGAATGATGCTGAAGAGAGATGTGAGGGACTTATCAAGAGTAAGATTCAGATGGAGGCCAAACTCAAAGAGACAACTGAGAGACTGGAGGATGAAGAGGAAATCAATGCTGAGCTCACTGCTAAGAAGAGAAAGCTGGAGGATGAATGCTCTGAGCTCAAGAAGGATATTGATGACCTGGAGCTTACCTTGGCCAAAGTGGAAAAAGAGAAACATGCCACAGAGAACAAGGTTTGTGTATAATAGTTTTCCTGTTAAATACATTTTGGAGGGGAGACCCGCCGCTGCAGAATTATTGGCGCCGCAGCTTCAGAATTTTACTTTTTCATTAAGTCCCAATTTCCCGACTCTGCAGAGCTGAGGTTGAGGGTGAGTGACTGGTGAAACAGTGAAAGGACGTCAATCAATCGCAAAGTCATGACAACCAAACAACAGCACAAGTGATAAACAGGGACAAAAGCCTTGACGGCTAATTCTCACGCAGGTCCCGTGGAATAGAACAGCCACAGTGGCTTAGAAAATACCGTTACGGTGACTGAATATATTAAATTTACTGTTTCTCTGACCCCCGATGAGAAAAGAAGTGTGTGCACCCTGCAGTCCATCTGCCACACCCCTGCTGCAGGAGATTGTTTCAAACCTTTCCAGGTTACGTTAAAAATGTGATGCGATACGGGCACTGCTAAATGCGTTATTTATCTGGAATTGTTCATTAGCTGTGGTTGATATATGTCAAGCTGAATGGGCTCACAGTAGTAAACATGTTATTCTCACCCAAAGACTCGTTCTTCGAGAGAAAGAACACAACATAATGTAATGGAATGGGAAGGCATTTCCTTTACTATTTTTCATTGCTGTTACAGGCTGGTAGCGTAGATACTAGTGCACCCTCACTAATGTTCAACCCTAATGTTAACCCTTCCCCCACCTGCCCATTGAAACAGAATCCAGAGGAAAAACTGTAATAATCTGTCCAGCATATCAAGTAAGATTAAAATGATGACAGTTTAAAGACAAGATTTTTCTTGCACATTTAGGTGAAGAACCTGACTGAGGAGATGGCCTCTCAGGATGAGAGCATTGCTAAGCTGACCAAGGAAAAGAAAGCCCTTCAGGAGGCTCATCAGCAGACTCTTGATGACCTGCAGGCAGAGGAAGACAAAGTCAACACTCTGACCAAGGCCAAGACCAAGCTTGAGCAGCAAGTGGATGATGTAAGTTCACAAAGGCTCTTGGATTGGCAAAGCAGGATTCTTGAATTGGATGATTAAAAATGAATTGTATTTTTCAGCTTGAGGGTTCTCTGGAGCAAGAGAAGAAGCTCCGTATGGACCTTGAGAGATCCAAGAGAAAGCTTGAGGGTGATCTAAAACTGGCCCAGGAATCCATCATGGATCTCGAGAATGAGAAGCAGCAGTCGGACGAGAAAATTAAAAAGTAACAGTTATTGAATTTGTACACAAGAACCATTCTTATAAAATTTGTGGTCAACTACATGAACTCTATGTACTTCATCTAAACTTCTCACAGGAAGGACTTTGAAATCAGTCAGCTCCTTAGCAAAGTTGAAGATGAGCAGTCACTTGGTGCTCAGCTTCAAAAGAAGATCAAGGAGCTCCAGGTGACATATGGTTTTAAAGAAAACATTTCTGACATTTCCAATTTTGTGTATTAAAAGTGAAAGTTTACTGAAAGAAATGATATCTACATTGAACAGGCTCGTATTGAGGAACTGGAGGAGGAGATTGAGGCTGAGCGTGCTGCTCGTGCCAAGGTTGAGAAGCAGAGAGCTGACCTCTCCAGGGAACTTGAGGAGATCAGTGAGAGGCTGGAGGAGGCTGGTGGGGCCACTGCTTCTCAGATTGAGATGAGCAAGAAGCGTGAAGCCGAGTTCCAGAAGCTCCGTCGTGATCTTGAGGAGTCCACTCTGCAGCATGAAGCCACTGCTGCTGCTCTTCGCAAGAAGCAGGCTGACAGCGTCGCTGAGCTGGGAGAGCAGATCGACAACCTCCAGCGTGTAAAGCAGAAGCTTGAGAAGGAAAAGAGTGAATACAAGATGGAGATTGATGACCTCTCCAGCAACATGGAGAATGTTGCTAAAGCAATACCACAATGCATTAGGCTACATGTTGTTAATACCCAAATCGTTAGTATAATAAATCTGATCACTGATCTCATCTGTATTTACTCATTAGGGAAATCTTGAAAAGATGTGCCGTACTCTAGAGGACCAACTCAGCGAACTGAAGACCAAGAATGATGAAAATGTCCGTCAAATCAATGACACAAGTGCACAGAGAGCACGTCTCCTGACAGAAAATGGTACCTACAGTACAAGCTATCAGTTAATGATCTGTTGTGTATGTTATTGAGAAATGTGACACAAACTAATGCATCGTGGCATCTTTCACACAAGGTGAGTTCTGCCGTCAAGTTGAAGAGAAAGAAGCTCTTGTCTCCCAGCTGACCAGAGGCAAACAGGCATTCACACAGCAGATTGAGGAGCTGAAAAGACATGTTGAAGAGGAGGTTAAGGTAAGAAACATTTAAGTAAGTGTGCATTGTGTATTAGTTTGGGATTCAGGAATTTTGTAAATTCAATCATATGTCTTACACCAGGCCAAGAATGCTCTTGCCCATGGACTGCAATCAGCCCGCCATGACTGTGATCTGCTGAGGGAGCAGTTTGAGGAGGAGCAAGAGGCCAAGGCTGAGCTGCAGCGTGGGATGTCCAAGGCCAACAGTGAGGTGGCTCAGTGGAGATCCAAGTATGAAACTGATGCCATCCAGCGCACTGAGGAGCTTGAGGAATCCAAGTGAGTAACATTCAAACAATTCAATGGCCAGTGTATCATTTTAGCACAACTCATCTTTGGAGCAAACATTTCACACCTCTGCCTTCATATGTTCATCTAGATCTTTAAAAACTAGCTATTAATTACAACACTAGGCTGATTATAAATTGCCCATCCCCCTTTCCAAAACCTGTTATTTTGAAATATTCGCTACTCTAAGAATATTAAGGCTTCAAACAAACAACAATGCAACACTGAAAATACAAGAACTCACGCTGCAGATTATTGTTATTGAGGCTTTGGGTCACTTCATAGTAGAAACTAATCTTACCTTATTCAACAGGAAAAAGCTGGCTCAGCGTCTTCAGGAGGCTGAGGAGCAGATTGAGGCGGTGAATTCCAAGTGTGCTTCTCTGGAGAAAACCAAACAGAGGCTCCAGAGTGAGGTGGAGGACCTCATGATTGATGTGGAGAGGGCCAATGGGCTGGCTGCCAACCTGGACAAGAAGCAGAGGAACTTTGACAAGGTAGCATTGTTAAAGTTTTTTTTTTTTTTTCTGGGATTTGGGGTTATTTTGTGTCTCTGGTGCTTCCACACACATACAAACTTAGGGAAAAACCCATTTTCTGCATGTGTCCTGCCTTCAGTCTCCTGGTGAGCTGGTCAAAATCTGCACGGCTTTCTACGTCACTAGCCGAGACGAAGGGGCTAGGGGGCTAACCATTAGCATGCTAGCTCGTTCTCAATGGCAAAACACTGCTACAACACAAATTCACCCTAATCTACAAAATAAATTGTATAGAACTACTTACACGTCCCTGCTCTGCAGGTATTCCACGCAAAGTTGGAAGTGGGCCCTCATTATGAAGAAGTCTCCCGGCTAATCCTGCCTTGTAGAGGCCGAAGTTGGAGAAACAGCTAGCTAGCTCATGTAGTCCTTACCTAGCTGCTGAGCATGTACAACTGACAACAAAGATGTTACAGCAGTGAGATGTCTCACTCTGTAGCTAAAACAGAGACCTGAACACAGGGTGAAAAGAGGAGCTGCAGCAATGTGCAGTACAACAAAAATATGGTGTTTTTTTTAAATTAAATGTAATGTAAATCTATTCTGGTATAACCGCAAAATACAATTATGAACCTGAAAATGAGCTTAATATGGGAACTTTAACTTTTGTGTTGCCAAGCCACACAAACAATGAAAGATATATTTATTTTTCCTCATATCGCTACATAACCAATGGTGTTATTCAGGTGTTGGCAGAGTGGAAACAGAAGTACGAGGAGGGTCAGGCAGAGCTCGAGGGAGCACAGAAGGAGACTCGTTCTCTCAGCACTGAGCTGTTCAAGATGAAGAACTCTTATGAGGAATCTCTGGATCAGCTGGAGACTTTGAAGCGTGAAAACAAGAACCTCCAACGTGAGTTCGACATTATGCAACAGTTACATTGTATTCAACACATGCATTTCTTACATTGTATTCAACATGTTGGAATAAAGTCTTTATATTTTACATTGTAAGGCTTAACAATATAAAACACATGTATCTCTATGCAGAGGAGATCTCAGATCTGACTGAACAGATTGGTGAGACGGGCAAGAGCATCCATGAGCTGGAGAAGTCCAAGAAGCAGGTGGAGACCGAAAAGTCTGAGATCCAGAGCGCTCTTGAAGAGGCTGAGGTACATTTTCTTCTAGGGACATCTACTGAAAAAAATCATGGAAAAATCTACTTTAATAAGGTTTGAAGGCAGAGATTAATGTGTAATTCTTTGATGTCATCAGGGGACGCTGGAACACGAAGAGTCTAAGATCCTGCGTGTCCAGCTGGAGCTCAACCAGATTAAGGGTGAGGTGGACAGGAAGCTGGCAGAGAAAGATGAGGAGATGGAGCAGATCAAGAGGAACAGCCAGAGGGTGATTGACTCCATGCAGAGCAATCTGGATTCTGAGGTCAGGAGCAGAAATGATGCCCTGAGAATCAAGAAGAAGATTGGGGGAGACCTGAATGAGATGGAGATTCAGCTGAGCCACTCCAATGCGCCAGGCTGCTGAGTCCCAGAAGCAGCTGAGGAATGTGCAGGCGCAGCTGAAGGTATGTTAGACACAGAATTGTTGCAACAGACAGTGCAGGTACATTTTGGCATTCATGTGAATATTGTCCTGATTTTTTTTTTCTCTAGGATGCACAACTACACCTTGATGATGCTGTCAGAGCACAGGAGGAGTTCAAGGAACAAGCTGCTATGGTGGATCGCAGAAACGGTCTGATGGTAGCTGAAATCGAGGAACTCAGAGCTGCTCTGGAACAGACCGAGAGAAGTCGCAAAACCGCCGAGCAGGAGCTGGTGGACGCCAGTGAGCGTGTTGGACTTCTGCACTCTCAGGTGAACAAGCCCAATCATTTCTTCAATAATTCAAAAATCTAATGACATTTTAAGTAACGTGAAAATCAGACATGTGATGACTAACGGGCCTAGATTGTATTTTACATTTAAGAACACAAGCCTTCTGAACTCCAAGAAGAAGCTTGAGTCTGACCTGGTCCAGGTCCAGGGTGAAGTGGATGACACTGTTCAGGAAGCAAGGAATGCAGAGGAGAAGGCCAAGAAGGCCATCACTGATGTAGGTTTACATTTGAATTGTTCTTACTTTCACTCCAATGTGTATTTTCAAGATTATTGTAATCAACATGTTATGCTGTCTCTTGTATAGGCTGCTATGATGGCTGAGGAGCTGAAGAAGGAGCAGGATACCAGCTCCCATCTGGAGAGGATGAAGAAGAACCTGGAGGTCACTGTTAAGGACCTGCAGCACCGCCTGGATGAGGCTGAGAACCTGGCCATGAAGGGTGGCAAGAAGCAGCTCCAGAAACTTGAGTCCAGGGTAAGAAAGAAAGAAAGAAAGAAAGAAAGAAAGAAAGAATTTGCAGAACTGAACTTATTAAAAAACGATTTATTCTTATTGCCTTATTGTTCATTGAAGGTGCGTGAACTGGAGGCAGAGGTTGAGGCTGAGCAGAGACGTGGAGGAGATGCCATTAAAGGTGTCCGCAAATATGAGAGGAGGGTGAAGGAGCTCACCTATCAGGTACAGTCACGTTGATAGTTGTCATACAAATCAACTTAAAGGTCCCATGACATGGTGCTCTTTTGATGCTTTATATAGGCCTTAGTGGTCCCCTAATACTGTATCTGAAGTCTCTTTTATATAGGCCTTAGTGGTCCCCTAATACTGTATCTGAAGTCTCTTTTATATAGGCCTTAGTGGTCCCCTAATACTGTATCTGAAATCTCTTTTATATAGGCCTTAGTGGTCCCCTAATACTGTATCTGAAGTCTCTTTTATATAGACCTTAGTGGTCCCCTAATACTGTATCTGAAGTCTCTTTTATATAGACCTTAGTGGTCCCCTAATACTGTATCTAAAGTCTCTTTTATATAGACCTTAGTGGTCCCCTAATACTGTATCTAAAGTCTCTTTTATATAGACCTTAGTGGTCCCCTAATACTGTATCTGAAGTCTCTTTTATATAGACCTTAGTGGTCCCCTAATACTGTATCTGAAGTCTCTTTTATATAGACCTTAGTGGTCCCCTAATACTGTATCTAAAGTCTCTTTTATATAGACCTTAGTGGTCCCCTAATACTGTATCTGAAGTCTCTTTCCCGAAATTCAGTCTTGGTGCAGAATTACAGCCACTAGAGCCAGTCCTACAATGAGCTTTCCTTAGGATGTGCCATTTCTGTGTCTGTAGCTATTGAGGAGGAGAGAGGGGGGGGGGGCAAGTTGGAGGGTGGGGGTGTGGCCTTGACCAACTTCCACTTTGCTCGTTTGAAAGCCATGATGTCTCTCTCTCTCTCTCATGGGTGGGCCAAAATCTCTTTGCGGGCAAAGCAGAGAAAGGGGAGGTAACCTTGCTCCAGCAGCAGGATAACCAGGGCTCGGTTTACACCTATCACCATTTCTAGCCACTGGGGGACCATAGGCAGGCTGGGGGAACTCATATTAATGTTAAAAAAAAAAACTCATAAAGTGACATTTTCATGCCAATTATTATTTATTACAAAAACATGTATTTACTCTAAATAAACTTTAACAGACTGAGGAGGACAAGAAAAACGTTGCCAGGCTGCAGGATCTAGTTGACAAGTTGCAGCTCAAAGTCAAGGCCTACAAGAGGCATGCCGAGGAGGCGGTAAGGGCAATATATACATTTACACAACACTGAAAGCTTGATACTGTGGCAGATTTATTTCAGTTGAAGATCACCTTTGGGCTTTTAGGAGATTAAAAATGTCAATCTCTATGTTTTTCAGGAGGAGCAGGCCAACACTCATCTGTCCAAGTGCAGGAAGGTGCAGCATGAGCTGGAGGAGGCTGAGGAGCGCGCTGACATCGCAGAGTCCCAGGTCAACAAGTTGAGAGCAAAGAGCCGTGACTCTGGCAAGGTAAACATACCAATAAAGACGTACATTTAAATTTTAAATTTAATTAAAAAAAATAGTTGACAGAAATATACTGTCAGTTAGATTTGTTTGAAATAAAGTTGATTAAATGCTTTTTTATTTGTGTTTTTAGGGTAAAGAGGCAGCTGAATGAAGAAAACTGCCTGATCAGCTGTTTCTAAACATATAATATGATGTGAGATGTGCTGTAAAAATAAATGGTTTCCTTGTCACAGTTAAATTGCTGTCTGCCTGCTTCTTGTCCTTTAAATTGTTTCCCCCGAGATGAGAAGTGTTAGACTGGGAAAGTGGCTTTCCAGTAAAAACAATGTATTACGTACTAATATATGACCCAGCTGACCAAGCTTTATCAACAAAAGTCCACAAATTAGATTTAAATTGTTGGCTACATGACCTTAATAACTGGTATTAATCATATGTCCTCAACCAGGTAACAAATGCTTAAATCTACCTTCAAGAGACTTATTTGACCTTTTCCAATATACATTTTCTGTAGAGAAAAACATTGGATGAATGCATCGCTTAAATAGCATACCCACCCAAATAAAATACTTAAAAGTCATGGCCAGCATGATTGACAGGCTAGTCAAAGGTACACAAATCAGATGGTGGAGATGCAGAGTCTTATCCTGAGACTGTGTCCACACTAACATTGCCATTTTCATTGGCTATAATATAATATATGTATAATCATTTCATTTCATTTCATTTATTATACAGGAAAATGTAAAAGCAACAATTAAGGTACAATATAAACGGGCCTGACTCAGTTTAAAAACTGGTTTCCAGCAGGTTCCTGTTCTGCAGCAACATACAACACTGAACACAATTTCGGGACATGGGGACAAAAACATTTACACAGGACATTATCATGGACTAGACAGATACAATAAATACAATAGATACAATAAAACAAATAAGACTAGAACAATACATGAACAATCAATGTGTGCAAGTGTGACTATCAAGAAGAAACAGTTTGTATGACTTTTTAAGATATGTGATGGATGATAGTGTTTGGATGTGATGGGGAATGTCATTCCAAATGTCAGGGTTTTTCATGGCTCAAATGGCGTCAAATACTATATTTTCTGCATTATGATGCACCTTTAGGCTAGCCTGGATGCCAGCCGAACTTAGCCCCGCCCACAAAATTCGAGGTCGGGAAGTTCGACTAGAATCTGAGTAGGACCACGTCAGGCTACCTTTAGGCACCAATTTATGGCGAAAACAAAATGTTGGTGGTAGATAACAATTCAAATTAAAGCTGCAAGCAGCGATGGACGGACCCTCGCTCCTCTACTCTGGGGGAGTATAGAAACAGGCTGTAATTTGTGAAAAGGTGTCTATCCCCAGTTTTATATACTGGTATTACTTTTGCTATTTTCATTTTGTTTGGAAATTTACCAAATTGAAAAGACAAGTTACAGATATGAGTTAGTGGTTCAGCAATTTCTTCAACAACTAGTTTTATTTTAATGATATCAACGTTATTCCAATCCGTGGAGCTTTTACACTTTTATTTTACAGTGTTTATTATTTCATTTCTTTCCACTACTCTAAGGAACATATAGGTTGTATTACTATTCCCCAGATCAGCATTTACCCCATCTATTATTTTTGTATTTTGTATTTTTTCTGCTAAATCTGGTCCCACATTAACAAAACAATTGTTAAAGTACCCATATCATGAAAAAAAAACTTTTTCTGGGATTTGGGGTGTTATTTTGTGTCTCTGGTGCTTCCGCACACATACAAACTTTGAATAAACCCATCCATGGTGTTCTGAGTGAGATATGGTTTCTGAAGGTGTCCTGCCTTCAGTCTCCTGGTGAGCTGGTCAACATCTGCACGGCTTTCTACGTCACTAGCCGAAACGAGCTGGCTAACGTTTGACCAGTGTCAGTCTGTCACTTTCTCCAATGTATAGACCAAGGGGAGCAGTGGGCGAAGATCTACAGGTGTGACTGATGTTAGGGGATTGTAGTGATGGAGTTTAATGTAATACAGCTGATCCATTAAAGAGCTCCAAGAGAGAGATACTTTCACTGCCACCTGTATTTCTGTCAGTCATTTGACTGAGGCAGAGGGTCACCATGCAGCTCAAATATGTTTAACAGGTGACTTAATGTCCATTGAATGTTGTTATGGTCATCAGATTTTTTTCAGTTGTAAAACAGATTTGACAGGATATTGGACAGCCCAGTCTCACGGCAGTTCGTGAAATGGTGATGTTACTTAATCTATTGATTTGTGTACAGGGACACGTTCATGTCGTTTTTTTCGTGTTGGTGAGCACGAATTTTAAACTAATGTATTTCAATGGTAAGCATATTACAGGATAACAGCACGATTATGGTAGCAAGTAGTATTGAAAAGCCGAAAATCCGCGTAAGGAGGTTCGTCGGGGTGGTGGGTGGTTAAACAACACGGCCGTTGTTTTCACCGTCTACCATGTGTGGCATTTCATTTCCCCGTTGTTGCGTCCCCCAGAGACCGCGGCTGCAGCCCAGTGTCATTGCAGTTCGTGAAATGGTCACGTTCCCATTTCGTGGTGCCCACCACGAAATAAACAAGAAAATTGTGTCCCTGTACACGAATCAATAGATCAAAGTAACGTGACCATTTCACGAACTGCCCGTGAGACCGGGTTGTATTGGAGGGAACAGGTACACACTCCTCAGTATGTCTAAAGTGGTCATTTATAGACACTCTGGGGACAGTGTATTTAGATACTGTGACTCCATAGTCAGATTATTGAAAATGGATTTTCAGGGATAAATGTTGTACATACACAGTTTTCAGTGTTTTGTTATTTAATGATATTTTTCTTGTTTGTCTACACAAGATTTCGACTGAGACGGAGGGTCAAGCAGCCGTGGCATCTGAGAGCCTCAAAGATGTTAAACAGGTGACTTCATTTCTGATTAATGTTGATATTGACCTCAGATCTGTTCAGTATAAAAACAGTTTTGATTGGATACTGTTGAGGTGTGTATTTATTAATTTTTACACTCACTATCGTGATTTCCCTACATTATCATGCATCTTATCAATATAATACATCATTTTCTTAGTACACAATTGTATTAATACCTAAAGATATCAGTAACTATGGTCATTGGTTCAACAATGGATGCCACTGTGCTGTACACAATTTATGTGAATGACTGTACAAATATTTATCTAAACATGCTGTATCATCTTACTCCTTTATAGATAATTAAGTTCTTACCTCAATACATATCAATGAGCATAATCTTTTTGTGCCTTACTGGTTATTTAATATGTTTCCCATTTTCTACGCAAGATTTCAACTATAGAGATAAAACCCTGCCAGAGTCTCTGCAGTACCTCTGAAACCCCTTCAACCCTGGTTGGGTTTGAGGTGGGGTTGGGTACCAAACGCTGTACTTTTTAGGCCGGTACTACCGGGGACCAGATCCCAGTGTTTTCTAGACTTGTAGCCCGTTTTACCACCACATCATTTGCCTCCTGTTGTTGATACCTTTGCCTGAGATTGTACTTTGTACAATAAACTTCATTACCTCTTTACCTCTGCCACTGAGTCGTGCTTTGGAGTCCTGTGAGCTCCCTGACAACTAAATAATGTGTAATGTGTTCCCTTCATGAATTATTCATGTATTA
This sequence comes from Perca fluviatilis, assembly GCF_010015445.1. Classification (NCBI taxonomy): domain Eukaryota; kingdom Metazoa; phylum Chordata; class Actinopteri; order Perciformes; family Percidae; genus Perca; species Perca fluviatilis. The sequence continues at coordinate 3,740,304 of NC_053112.1, read as the reverse complement.
ATCTTGTATTGGTGCTGTATACTGTTACAGTTATTGTTGATGTGGCCTTGTTGTCCATTGGGAGAGTTAGCGTAGAGTAGCGTTATCAGCTGAATAGCTTAGCGCAGGGGCTAATGGATCCAGTGATGTATCTCGTAAATGACCCCACTAATAATGCCCGAAATGATACCAAACTTCTACACTAGTACAAATAGGTTATCTACTCATAAAGTTTGTAAGTACATCAGAAGTTTATGTAAATAACATTTGCCTGCTGGCTTCTCGTCTCTGCTGCTGCTGCTGCTACCTGCAGTAAGACGAGTGCTTAGGGCCGTCTACAAATTACAACACCGAAAAAGATGCAACAAAAATATTTATTAATTTAACTTTTTTTTTTTTAAAGTAAGTGCTGTAGTATAACTAGCAGAAGAGACAAGTTATAATTGAGGTAAGTTTGGAGACATTACCTTATTTAATCATTAAATTAATAAATATTTTGTTGCATCTCTTTTCGGTGTTGTAATTTGTAGACGGCCCTAAGCACTCGGCTTACTGCAGGTAGCAGCAGCAGCAGTAACGAGAAGCCAGCAGGCAAGTGTTATTTACATAAACTTCTGGTGTACTTACAAACTTTCCAATCCATCGTTTTATGAGTACATAACCTATTTGTACTACTGCAGAAGTTTGGTATCATTTCGGGCATTATTAGTGGGGTCATTTACGAGATACATCACTGGACCCATTAGCCCCTGTGCTCCCTCCCTCTCTCTCTCTCTCTCTCCTTCTCTCTCTCTCTGTCTGTCTCTCTCTATCTCTCTCTCCCCTTCTCTGTCTCGCTCTCTCTCTCCCTCTCGCTCCTTCTCTCTATCTCTCTCTCCCCTTCTCTGTCTCGCTCTCTCTCCCTCTCTCTCCTTCTCTCTCTCTCCCTCCCTCTGTCTCTCTCTTCCTCCTTCCGTCTCTCCCTCCCTCCATCTCTCTCTCTCTCCCTCCCTCCCTCCTTCTCTCTCTCTCTCCCTCCTTCCCTCTATCTCTCCCTCCCTCCATCTCTCCCTCCATCTCTCCCTCCTTCCCTTTGTCTCTCCCTCCCTCCATCTCTCCCTCGTCTCTCTCTCTATTAATCTTGTATTGGTGCTGTATACTGTTACAGTTATTGTTGATGTGGCCTTGTTGTCCATCTTTAGTCTTATTTTATTCATTCTTAGTTATTTTCTCAACTGACTGCCCCAGAGACAGAATGCTGATTTTGAACATGTCTTTAAAACACCAGATTACATTACATTTTAAAAAGTTGGACACTGAAACTCAATACTTTTTAGGGTACCAACCGGATTAGGACCAATTCACATAATATCAATCGTGCCAAATCTCGGTACCTGAGAGCTCATACGTAAGCTTGATCTCCTTATTCCTCTCTGCATATTTCACAGATAGTGGGGCTCAGCTCTGACACACACACACAAACACACACACACACACACACACACACACACACACACACACACACACACACACACACACACACACACACACACACACACACACACAAACACACACACACACCCACACAGAGTTGTGGAGCAGATGGAGCAAACTACGTTGCCTCTGCAGCTTGTTCAAGTCACAGCGAGTCATGTTAATGCCAATAAAGCCGTCCCAAGTGTGGTTCCACTTTTCAAGACGCCACGCAGACAGCGTCCGCTGCAATTTAATATAACAACACATTCTCACTCCCATCACCTCACATACAGACGCTTGGTCAGGTGTCTTTGGCGTTTGTTATTGGCGCTAAAAGTCTCGCCCTTGGTCGGGAGTGTTGCCGTCACTTTTTGACGCTCTGGGTCGGGACATATACGTTTAACTGACACACGGGACAAGAACGGGACAGTTAGGGTTAGGAGCAGATGGTGGGAGGGGTAACAAAATGTAGGTTCAGTGACACGTGGGACACGAACCCCGGTCTCCTGGAGGAAGTGTTGTTTGACCCACTCACCCTCCCAACCTCCCACCCTACACAGCATTTCAGGCTTTCACACGACTCTCTTAATACTACGTCATCTTAAAGGAACACGCCGACTTATTGGGAATTTAGCTTATTCACCGTAACCCCCAGAGTAAGACAAGTCCATACATACCCTTCTCATCTCCGTGCGTCCTGTAACGCTGTCTGACAGCTCCAGCGGCATCAGGCCAGCACAGATCCTGCAGGTGAATGGTTCCAGTAATCCTACTGCTCAGAATAAGTGACAAAATAACACCAACATGTTCCTATTTACATGTTGTGATTTGTAGCGTCAGAGCGTGTACAAAAAACAACGTAACATGAGACACAGCCATCTTCTAACCGTAAACAAACCAGGAACTATATTCTCAGGCGGAAGAATATAGTATATAATATAGTACTTGGGTGGAGTGATATGCTCGCAGCAAGCCTGTCTGAGAATATAGTTCCCAGTCATAGGGCAAAGCAACTTTATTTCTATAGCACACTTCAGCAACAAGGCAATTCAAAATGCTTTACATAAAACATTAAAGTTAAAAACGTTCATGAAAGAGATAAAAAACAAGAACAGGCTACAATGGAATACGATACAAATACAAGAATACCAGCTGCGGTGTTAGACATGAATAATGATTTTATAGGTTGTAGGGATGAGTTAGGGAGGGGTTTTATTTTGGGTGGTGTGTAAAATGTTCTAAAAGCTGACGAACTGCATTTCTATGTTTTAATTTGGTTGTACTATTATAACCCTGTAGGACTACAGAGTAAGTGCTCATGACTTCTGATTTCGATGGATATGTCTTGAGATTAACAGCAATAGATGAAAGTTAGACAGTTTGAGTTTATTTATAGACATTGTGAAGTTTGATCCTGTTTGTTATGGTGATTTGAAACCTTTCATACCAGAAACGTTGTTCTGGATCTGGCTGTAGTTGCTGCTCAGTTGGTCGTATCTGGTCTGCAGCATCTTGTATCTGGTCTGCAGCAAAGTGACTGAAATATAAGACAAGGTTTAAGGCTTTATTGATTGATTCACTCCATGGTGTTGCAAGACACACCTTCTCATTCAATGCCTTTTCTTTATTTTCATGACTATTTTCATTGTAGATTCTCACTAAAGGCATCAAAACTATGAATGAACACATATGGAATTATGTACTTAACAAAAAAAGTGTGAAATAACTGAAAACATGTCTCATATTTTAGATTCCTCAAAGTAGCCACCCTTTGCTCTGATTACTGCTTTTCACACTCTTGGCATTCTCTTGATGAGCTTCAAGAGGTAGTAACCTGAAATGGTTTTCCAACAGTCTTGAATGAGTTCCCAGAGATGCTTAGCAATTCTTGGCCCTTTTTCCTTCACTCTGCGGTCCAGCTCACCCCAAACCATCTCGATTGGGTTCAGGTCCGGTGACTGTGGAGGCCGGGGCATCTTCTTGGTCAAATAGCCCTTACACAGCCTGGCCTGGTGGTCTGTTGTCCTGTTGAAAAATAAATGATGGTCCAACTAAACGCAAACCATATGGGATGGCATGTCGCTGCAGGATGCTGTGGTAGCCATGGTGGTTCAGTATGTCATCAATTTTGAATAAATCCCCAACAGTGTCACCAGCAAAGCACCCCCACACCATCACACCTCCTCCTCCATGCTTCACGGTGGGAACCAGCCATGGAGAATCCATCCGTTCACCTTTTCTGCGTCGCACAAAGACACGGCGGTTGGAACCAAAGATCTCAAAATTTGATTCATCAGACCAAAGCACAGATTTCCACTGGTCTAATGTCCATTCCTTGTGTTTCTTGGCCCAAACAAATCTCTTCTGCTTGTTGCCTCTCCTTAGCAGTGGTTTCCTAGCAGCTACTTGACCATGAAGGCCTGATTCGCACAGTGTCCTCTTAACAGTTGTTCTAGAGATGTGTCTGCGGCTAGAACTCTGTGTGGCATTCATCTGGTCTCTAATCTGAGCTGCTGTTAACTTGGGATTTCTGAGGCTGGTGACTCGGATGAATTTATCCTCAGCAGCAGAGGTGACTCTTGGTCTTCCTTTCCTGGGGCGGTCCTCATGTGAGCCAGTTTCGTTGTAGCGCTTGATGGTTTTTGCGACTGCACTTGGGGACACATTCAAAGTTTTCGCAATTTTCCAGACTGACTGACCTTCATTTGTTAAAGTAATGATGGCCACTAGTTTTTTTTACTTAGCTGATTGGTTCTAGCCATAATATGAATTCTAACAGTTGTCCAATAGGGCTGTCGGCTGTGTATCAACCTGACTTCTGCACAACACAACTGATGGTCCCAACCCCATTAATAAGGGAAAAAATTCCACTAATTAACCCTTACAAGGTACACCTGTGAAGTGAAAACCATTTCAGATGACTACCTCATGAAGCTCATTGAGAGAACACAAAGGGTTTGCAGAGTTATCAAAAAAGCAAAGGGTGGCTACATGTTTTCAGTTATTTGACACTTTTTTGTTAAGTACATTATTCCATATGTGTTCATTCATAGTTTTGATGCCTTCAGTGAGAATCTACAATGTAAATGGTTACTAGACGTTTTTTTGTTGTTGTTGTGTTAAGTTGCTAGTAAAGCTGTGTAAGAGTTAGCATTTAACATTATCTAACTGCTAATGTTATCTAAAACTTGTAGCTACGTTACTGAGCTAATTTGCCATAGATATTGTTATGACCCCGCCTCTGCAGTGCAGTTTTCATTCAGTCATTTACACACATACCGATTCACTCACCCATGCACTTTTCAGACACCTTACATTATGACATTCTCACACCTCATTCCTTTTTCTTTGTTTAAAGTTAATAGTTTTTGATTTACAATAAAATATGTTTTTGATTGGTCCATATTTGTTGTTGGTGTCCACTCATTCTTTGTCACAGGCCATGAGCCGGTTTGTGACAATATATACATAGATATTTATCTATGCTATGAAGTGAAGGACTACAGCCACATCCCAGCCATTCCGAGAACCGTCCTGCCAAAAAGGCTGTCATCCAGACTGGAGCAGTGGGCCATCAGTGAGCTCAGGAGACCAAATGATCCCAGGCGTCCAGGAGTTGTGTGTAATATCACCACCCTCAGAAGTGTCGTTACAGACACAAGTCAGCAGAGAAATACAGCTTGCCTTAGGTGAAACTGAATATGTGAAATATATACATAACCCAATTACTCAGTATGTTTTTGTATTGTTGGTGATGAAAAACTGATCCTGACCTGTGATGTACTGCAAATATATTACAGAGTTACAGAGTTACAGCTTCTTCTACCACCGGGGCCCCAGCAAAATACATTCAAATATCCATTATGTATGTGAAGTTTTATATTGGACTAAAAATAAAGCATTATAACGGTCTCAACCTTATTTCCTGAATTACATAATGAACCAAACAGACAAGGGTGCAGGTAAAAAAGTGTTTTAATATATTATGTGCATTTTTAAATATAATTACAGTAAAACAATGTAAACACAAATTAGATAACAGGAGAGTATACTGTAGTAGGATATATTGACATACAATGGACTAAGAAACTACAAGTACACAAATGAAAATAAACTTAAGAAAAAGGTTATTGTAAGTGTTAATTGAGTATCTCAGCAAAATATGAGCAATACATACGCTATTGGTCTATATCCTGGCTGTTTGAAGCCTTCACACACATAGTGTTTCCTCCACAGAGAGACCGAAGGCTCCTCTCCCTCTGCTGCTCCCACGTCCTCCTGGTTGGTCTGCCTGCTGCCTGATTTGAGCTGTGAGAGAAAAGTATAACAAAGTTCCTTACACAAATCAAACAGTAACAAAGTTCTTATTGATAACTGAGGCTTCCAAGGTTGGCTAATTTACAATTAAAACAACTTGCTTTTAAGTAGCCATTAGCAAATGTGTAGGCTTTAAAAACACTACGAACACTTTCCTTCTGCTGACCTTCTTGCAAATGCAACAGAAGACATGTAATTAGAGTCTTTGTCATAACTAGGAAAGTACAGATGAACATTCTCTCATTGTTCTCTTCAGTTGTTCTTGTCTTGTAATGTCATCCTCTTGGCTGTAAATGTACATTACTGAGTTTGTTTTTATGCTATGCTATAATAATGCACATAACTATAAAGATGAACCACTTAAGCAGTGCTTACACTGCATATGTACGGTATATGTAAATCTCTAGATATAATACATTATATTCACAGTTTCTAGCTACATTGTACAACTTAACCAATACCCTAGCATTGTGTATTATCAGACCAATAGCAACCACAACAATATGTAGTTAGCTGGATAATAATTTGTCATAATAGACCATATAGCTACGTTATTGACCTAACGTTACCCGGGACATCATCATAGCTCTGCTTGGGGTCCTGCACGTCCCACAATGTTTCATTGTTCTACAGAGAGAAGACGGTAATTAATACAGCTCCATTGAATAAGGCCTCACTGAGCCTACATGATTCCCATGGCAAATTAGCTCAGTAACATAGCTACAAGTTTTAGGTAACGTTAGCAGTTAGCTAAGGTTAAATGCTAACTTAAACAGTTTTACTAGCTATCTAGCAACTTAACACAACGAAACAACAAACATCTAGTAACCATGCTTTTAACGTAGATCACAGACAATATATATGATCAATACTTACACTTTATTAATCTTGTAGGAGTCCACCGTGGAGTGGTTTGTGTGTCCTCCAGAGTCTAACGTTAGCTGCACTGAAACGTCAGGGGGCAGGCAGGCACTGAGCTGTCACTCCAACTCACTCAAAAAGTCATTAGCCAATGGGGACGCAACCCTGTAAGACCCGCCCACGCGAGATGTTTGTGTCAGAATTGCAAACAAAGACTTTGGAAGCGCAAACGAGAAAGCTGAGAGCAAAACTGCAAACGTGATGGAGAGAGCAAAAGACTGATAATTTAGAAAGAAGCAGAGGGAACTGTAAACAAAAGGACATAATATCAAACAAATAAAATACCAATACTTTACTACTACACAAATGTTTTGTTTGCAAGTTTTAAGTTTTACCTTTGAGGTGACAATTTTTTTGCTCGGGTTAGTGTTTTTTGTTTGATACTTGAGTTTTGCTTGGAATTAAAGTCACAAAAATAATCCCATAAAAACCACAACCATGACAGTATCAAATGTGAAAAAGAGTCAAAACAAGCTCAGTTTTAGCACCTGTCACTTTAACACCCCTCCCAAAAAAAAACAGTCTGCTCTGATTGGCTTATGAATAGGGATAGTTAGTGGTTAAGCCGTGGGTGGAGATACTTAGATTGGGGCGGTATTTTCTAATGAGCCTGCATGAGAAAGAGGAAGGGGAGTCAAATGTGAATATCTTGTTGAATCGCATGTTTTGTGATCTAGGCAGCCTACAAAAACCTGACTGGGTCTCATTTCACAGTTGGGATTGGTAGGCACTCCAAATACCCAAACATATTTGCACAAGCACTGAAAATGTATTTCATGATATTTCTCCGTTAAGATATGACAGTTTGTATTAAAAACATAATTACTCACAGCAAATGAAGAGTCCAGCCAATAGCAGAAGATAAACCCCTCCCAGAGTCACTGCAGTAGCTCTGAAGCTCCTTCTGTTGCTGGCTACAGGGCTGCGTGGTCCTACAGAGACAAAATACATCCAGAACATGTTTTACTGTTTGTTAAAAGTTTGACCGATAAGAATAATGACTCACGAGGCACCAGATTACATCACCAAGACACCTGCTAAACACTCACAGTGAATGGTAAGTAATGGTGGATTGATTAATTGTGAATTGACACTCAATGTCTAGTTTAAATAAAGCCTCACAGAAACTGAGATTTACTTCCCCTTTACAACAATCATCATTTCAGACTTACTGGCTCTTTGTGGCCTGAGATCAGATTGATGCTCTTCATCCTCTAAGATCTCCACCCGATTCTCCTCTTCCTCTCCACTGTTCTCTTCGTTTCTCTTATATCTCACATTCAAGCTCAGACGTGGCGCAGCGACAGTATCTGCAGCCATCTTGACAAACTGAACTGAACGTATGGTTAGGAACTGTCTATGTTTGTGTTGAGCACTCATTTAACACAGGAAGTGGCTGCAGCACAAACCACTAAGACAGGTACACACACTAATAAATTGTTACTGTAAGACAAAAAGTCCCACTTAACTTAAAAAGTTGACTCAGATTTAAGCATTCAGTCGTTTGGGAATCAGTATAATGAAACCCTTCAGATAAAACTTATAAAAGTATATTTCAGTTAAGTAAAAAAGAGGAAATACCGACACAGTATCAGTGCATGGGTGCTTTCACACATGCCTCTCTGACTGTTATTTTTGTTCTGTTTGTTAGAAAAAGGGAAGTTTAGGTGTTACATTTTTTTGTTCAGTAAAACAAACACAAGAGATGATAGACCATCTTCCTTACTGACACATAACCAGAGTCTGTGATAATTACCTGACGTTAAGCTGGATGGAATAAAGAGTTAGCTCTGCTACATGCACAGCTAGTAACACACAGAGCAGATCAGAGATGGACAACAGAGCAGAGGAGCACAGAAAAAAGATGATGAAGATCTATAAACGATCTGATAGAAAACAGGAACAGTGAAATATAAAGTCTACATTTGGGGGTTAAAGAACACAACAGGACGTTGTGGTTATAACAACATTTGGAGGTTGTTATAACAAGCTATGACCAATTCTGCTCAGGCTCAAAAGGCCAGTGTTTTCTGACTCCACTTGGTCATTTCTCAAGCAACCTCTGTGTTCGTTGACTGGTAGACCAGAAAATAATACTCAGGATTCGCTCAGTTAAATTTAACTAAGCTTTAGTAAATGATATTGCAAACAGAAAACAACTCATGCATCATGACAAACAGGTTCCATTTTGCTCCAGTAAGTCTGCAAATGTCTTATCTGTTATCTTGGTTTTCCCGCCTTTGTGATTGTCTGATGTCTTTCACCTGTTCACCAGCCTTTGTCTCACCTGCCCCTTGTTATCCCTTGTTTATTTGTGTATTTAGTCCCTGTGCTTTCTGTGTCATTTCATCGTGTGTCATTTCGTTGTGTGTCATTTCGTTGTGTGTCATTTTGTCGTGTATCATTTCATCGTGTGTCATTTCGTCGTCGGTCCTTGTGGTTTTATTCCTGTGCGTAAGCTGTCTTTCCGTGTTCCTAGATTTCTGTGTTTTTGTTCTCCTGGATTTTTACCTGTTCCTTCCGAGTTCCTGTGTTTCTGGATTTTCTCACCTACTCCTGCTTACACGTTTGTAAGTCTCTTTGTGTTCTTATTAAATTACTATTATTTCAAACTGCTGCACTCCCCTGCATTTGGGTCCTAGCCTAGAACTCTGACACCAAGACGTTCTATTCTTAACACAGAGACATCCAGATGTTGTTATAACAGTGTGTAACATCCAGATGTTGTTATAACAGTGTGTTACATCCAGATGTTGTTATAACAGTGTGTAACATCCATATGTTGTTATAATGGTGTAAAGCATCCGGATGTTGTTATAACGGTGTGAAACATCCAGATGTTATATTGGTGTGTGACATCCAGATGTTGTTATAACATCCATATGTTGTTATAACTGTGCATAACATCCAGATGTTGTTATAACAATGTGTAACATCCAGATGTTGTTATAACTGTGTATAACATCCAGATGTTGTTATAACGATGTGTAACATCCAGATGTTGTTATAACGGTGTATAACATCCAGATGTTGTTATAACTGTGTATAACATCCAGATGTTGTTATAACGATGTGTAACATCCAGATGTTGTTATAACTGTGTATAACATCCAGATGTTGTTATAACGGTGTGTAACATCCAGATGTTGTTATAACGGTGTGTAACATCCAGATGTTGTTATAACGGTGTATAACATCCAGATGTTGTTATAACTGTGTATAACATCCAGATGTTGTTATAACGATGTGTAACATCCAGATGTTGTTATAACGGTGTGTAACATCCAGATGTTATAACAATGTGTAACATCCAGGGGCCAGTTGTTCAAAACATTTAATCTTGATCAAAATTATCTGGATTTGGAAATCCCATTTTTTGCTATCCAGGATCAGGTAATCCGTCTTACTTTTATGCCAGTTTCCCAAAGCAACATTGGATTGGATCACCCTGATCCAGATAGACAGTTTTCAAGATTACCAAATCCGGATTACCAGTGCTCTAAATGGGACAACATATCACAATGTGGGCTACCAGCTGTGTAAAGAACAAGTAGGAGAGCCAACATGGGGTCACTGTAAGTGTTTCTTATTTTGAGACAAAACATAAAAATAACATAACCATCCACTTCCATTCATAATTTATTTTATGACCCCTCATCTGAGTTACAACAAATAAAAACAAATATACATTAACAAATATATTGTAGATATTTTTTTCTCCTCCCCTCTCCTCATGTCATGCTGTATTTTCTTTACCCCATTGTATGTTTGTATGTACCTTGTAAAGCGCTTTGTTGATTTTTATCTGTGAAATATAAATAAACTTTGGTTTGATTTGAAAATGTCTTAAAAACAAAACAAAAGGCTAAATGTCCAATAGTTAACAAAATAAAGACTGTTCAGGGTTCTTCTTCATCTGAGGAGGAGAGAGCAGCATTTCCAAACCCTGCTTTTAGGAGGCAGATCTGAAGTCTGGCTCTGGTTTGGTGCAGTTTGGTCAGCTTGATTTGTTCCTCTGCCAGGACGATCTGTGCTTCTGCTCTTTCACTTTCTCGTTTAGACATGGGGACAAGATCATTTCTATTTTTATTTCATTTTTACTTTACTATACTGAATAGCTTAATTGGTAGCCTATGTCTACTTCATCTACTTTATCACTGTTACAACGGTTACACAAGTCAAGTGCAAAATATAAATAAAAGTATATACACTACATGATACAAATGTATTATTTGACCAATTTTAAAGTTTTACTACATTTTCTTCCTGGAATCCACCTTGAAATCCTACCCCCTGTTGGGATCAGGATAATCCTCTTTTTTTGGATCAAAGTTATCCAAATCCTACTGACAAGTTTTGAACAACACAAACTGAAGGTTTGATCCAGATTAAAACTAGGATTGGATTCCGTAATCTAATCGGATTTCAGAATCCTTCTTTCCCTTTTGAACAACCCATTTTCAAGATTTGATCCAATCCGATAACCAAAATCCGATCAGATTACCTTTGAACAACTGGCCCCAGATGCTGTTATAACAGTGTGTAACATCCAGATGTTGTTATAACCATGATGCTCTGAAGGTTTTCATGTTTGAATTTCGCTAAAATGTTAAAAAAAAACTATGGTATGCAAATTGTCATACTTAATTCGTAGCATCTTTTGCAAGTTTAATTTTTCTCAGAAAAACAAACTCTAAATTTTTTATACAAACTCAATTTTAGTAGTTGTAGTAGTAGTTATTGTTGTGGTGGTGATTTATTTATTCATTCAGCATAGTTTGCTTCTTTCATTCTACTTTTACATTTTGTCATCCTAATTTTTGCCTTTCAGTGTTGATGCAGCAAAAGAGGATGACTCCTTAGGGAAACTTGTCAATGATGACAACATAGAAGCAAACAGCAGAATGAGGACAATCACTGATGAAGGACAGCCTCATCTCTGTTTGTTTGCCATCACGGACATCAGGCCAGGGGAAGAGATCACCTACAATTATAGAGACTCTGACTGGCCATGGAGATCAAAGGTACAGAAAGGGCTGGCTTGTCAGGCTACACTCTCTCTGCAAAGGAGTTTGATTGTGAACTCTCTGCTATCATTACCACACAGTTGTTGTTGAATTATTTGTGCATTTCAGCTTGACCTACACTTCATTTTCATTTAATGAAAGTGACATTTAACTCCTGTCTGTCATGCACTGCACTCAGTGCAGTGGCCCAGACCCATGAGGTAGTGCTCTTTTTTCCCCACAATTTTCCCCCAACAAATTACAAAAAAAATCTTGTTGACAGGGACTTGTATTATGTAAACAAACACAACCCAAATTTCGGTAATCATTAGTCCTACGTTCCTGTTAACATTAGCGTTAAAATAATTAGTTTTTGTCGATTGAAATGAGCCAACTCTGTATTAGAGCAGTCTAAACACTATTACACAGCAACATTGCGTCATGGATCAAGCTTCTCCACTTTATCGCTAGTAATGGGAGATGAGAATGACAAAATATTCAACATGTTTTCCACTTTGACCAGTGTCAGTCTGTCACTTTCTCCAATGTAGACCAAGGGGAGCAGTGGGCGAAGATCTACAGGTGTGACTGATGTTAGGGGATTGTAGTGATGGAGTTTAATGTAACACAGCTGATCCATTAAAGAGCTCCAAGAGAGAGATACTTTCACTGCCACCTGTATTTCTGTCAGTCATTTGACTGAGGCAGAGGGTCACCATGCAGCTCAAATATGTTAAACAGGTGACTTAATGTCCATTGAATGTTGTTATGGTCATCAGATTTTTTTCAGTTGTAAAACAGATTTGACAGGATATTGGACAGCCCAGTCTCACGGCAGTTCGTGAAATGGTGACGTTACTTAATCTATTGATTCGTGTACAGGGACACGTTCATGTCGGTGAGCACGAATTTTAAACTAATGTATTTCAATGGGAAGCATCTTTCGGCATAACAGCACGATTACGGTAGCGAGTAGTATTGAAAAGCCAAAAATATGCATAAGGAGGTTGGTTGGGGGGGATGGGTCAACCAACACCAGACTTTCACCCCGGATACCGGGAATCGCGTCCCGCGTGAGGGAGTTCCTTTTCCCGTTCTTCTTTTCCTAACCACAACCATCCCGTTGTTGAAGCGCGGGACCGGGATCGCGTCCTGCGTGTGGCGGTCCGTCCCATTGTTGTTTCATTTCCCCGTTGTTGCGTGCCCACCACGAAATAAACAAGAAGATCGTGTCCCTGTACACGAATCAATAGATCAACGTGAGACCGGGTTGTATTGGAGGGTACAGATACACACTCCTCAGTATGTCTAAAGTGGTCATTTATAGACACTCTGGGGACAGTGTATTTAGATACTGTGACTCCATAGTCAGATTATTGAAAATGGATTTTCAGGGATAAATGTTGTACATACACAGTCTTCAGTGTGTATGTACTGGTCAGGTGTATACACTGCAAGGACTGTATGGTACTGTTAAGTTTTGTATTGATGTGTATGCAAATATTTATTTTCATACTCACTGTCATCATTACCCTACATTACCATCTCATTTATATCATTATATTTACCATAGTACGTAAATGTCTTTATTATTATTTCAACATATCTGTAACCTCACTCATTTGCTGTCCAATCATCTGTCAGATAATGTCACGGTGCTGTACTGACTTAATTTCTCCTGTATAGATAATTGTGTTGTTACCTCACTTAATCAACAAGCAAAGTCTTGTTATGTTTGGTTATTTAATGATATTTTTCTTGTTTGTTTACACAAGATTTCGACTGAGACGGAGGGTCAAGCAGCCGTGGCATCTGAGAGCCTCAAAGATGTTAAACAGGTGACTTCATTTCTGATTAATGTTGATATTGACCTTAGATCTTTTCAGTATAAAAACAGTTTTGATTGGATACTGTTGAGGTGTTTATTTATTAATTTTTACACTCACTATTGTGATTTCCCTACATTATCATGTATCTTATCAATATAATACATCATTTTATTAGTACACAATTGTATTAATACCTAAAGATATCAGTAACTATGGTCATTGGTTCAACAATGGATGCCACTGTGCTGTACACAATTTATGTGAATGACTGTACAAATATTTATCTAAACATGCTGTAATAATGGAAATTGATTTATTTGAAACAGGGACAGTGCACAAATAAACATTAAACTTGTTAAACAAGAGAATATGTCTTGGGCCAGGTTATAGCAACAATTGCTAATTTCCACCTGTAGTAATATCTTACTCCTGTATAGATAATTAAGTTCTTACCTCACTACATATCAATGAACATAATCTTTTTGTGCCTTACTGGTTATTTAATATGTTCCCCATTTTCTACGCAAGATCATCAAGTCATTGTAAGTCGGTCCTGCTGCCCAGAACCTGTCAGAGAAATAAAACTTCCTTTTATTAAACAGGGCTGGAACTCCTGATTGGTATTCATTTAAAGTAAACTTAAATTAATACAATTATTTCAATAACTAATTTAAGATTGAGCTTTGTAAATCGATGTAATCTGTAACGGCTGCCACTGACAGAATGAACCCTTTTCCAGTGCTCCCACATCTCTGTTTTCAGTCATTGAAGGTTTTTATAGACAGGAATCATCCCCAAAAAACAAGCTATCACAGGTTTTATGATATCTAACCAAGATGGCGCCCTTTCTTTGGTTTCTGCTGCTAGTGTCTGTTTTTAAAAGCCCAGCAGCCGGTCATATAGACTTTACATTTTGATTCAGTCACACACATTAAACTACAGCAGCTTTTCAGGTCTGTGAAAGTTTAACAGATATTAAATCTTTAAGGTTTAAGACTTCACTATACATTTATAATGTTTACAGGAGCTCCTCTGTTGGTGGTTTCAAAGCTGACTCTGGCCCCCGTTCTCCAGCTTCATCTTCAGACGTCACCCATGGGACTGATGGTCAGGTTTATCTAATAGGTCTACTAGTCAGCATTTCACTAAAACTATTGATAGACTCATACAAAGTTACCCTGTCAATCATCACTTATAACTCACTAGAAGTGTTTTCTCTCTCTCCCTGTCTCTCTCTCTCTCTCTTCTCTCTCTTCTCTGTGTCTCTCTCTCTGTCTCTCTCTCTATTCTCTCTCTCTCTCTGCCTGTCTGTCTGTCTCTCTTTCTCTTTCTTTGCCTGTCTGTCTGTCTGTCTCTCTTTCTCTGTCTGTCTGTCGTCTGTCTGTCTGTCTGTCTGTCTGTCTGTCTCTGTCTCTGTCTCTGTCTCTCTCTCTCTCTCTGAGTGAATGGCAGATTGAGTGTGGAGAGCGTAGTGTGTGCTGATTTGTTTCCAGCGTGTTTGAGTTTATCTTATTCTATTTTCCTCTTTATTTTTGTCTGTTTTATTTATTTGTATTAGTTAGTGGTGTGTTTAGAGTTTTGGTGGGTTGGTGGTGGTGTAACTGGTGGCGTGTCTTTGTCTGGCACAATGCCGGTGGCGCTTAGCCCGCTAGGCTGAGTTTGAGAAGCTGACTCGGCGTCATGCCATCAAACTCAGCCCGGTTGTCCAAGTTTCTGGAGAGCACTAAGGGAGCCAGGCTGCCCATAGTAGAGGAGCACTTCCCTGATCTCAGGCTGTTCATCCAGTCAGCTCGGCCTCTCACCAGAAAGTCTGGTGAAGAAGTGCTCACAGATCAGGAAATCTTCCGTCTAAGGAAACTTATAGTTAAAGTGAAAGCACAGCTCATCACAGATGATGATGAATGTTAAACGTGTTCTTTCTATACTTACTGTCGTGTATTTCTACTGTTGTTTTTTCTCTCTATCCATCTATGTGTGATTTTAACATCAGGATTTTAAACCTGAACGGAGCCAGAGCTGATTTTAAAAGAGCTGCTCTTTTTAAACTCATGGAGATAAGGAAGTTGGATGTGATGTTTTTACAGGAAACCCACAGCACCACAGATATTGAATGTGACTGGAGGAGGGCTTTTAATGGGGAGGTGATTTTAAGCCATAAGTCCAGTCTGAGTGGAGGGGTGGGGGTCTTATTTGCCAGGAGTTTTTTACCAGTTTCTTTTGATGTGGATGAGATTTTGCCAGATGTTTTATTGAAAGTCACAGCTCAATATGAAAAGGTGAAGTTAGTGTTTTTAAATGTCTACGCGCCAACCAATGGGGTGGATAGGGTAGCATTTTTAAACATTTTATCTGATGCCATTGAAGCTTGTGGGGATGATTATATGTTTTTTGGGGAGGGATTTTAACTGTACGGTGGATCCAACCCTAGATAGGAATCATCCTGAACCTCATCCTGCATCGTCCCACAGGATCAGACAGCTAGTGGACACACCTGAGCTGTCTGACCTGTGGAGGGGTTTTAATAGTGACCATAGGCAATACACCTGGAGTCACTCAAGAGACAATGATTTATCCCTGGCTAGATTAGATCGCCTCTATTGTTTTAAACACCACTTTAATATCTTTAAAAGGTGTGTTATTCAGCCTGTGGGTTTTTCTGATCACTGTCTTGTCTCCTGCTCCGTTTTTATAACAAATGTTCGTTTAAAGAGCGCCTATTGGCATTTTAACTCAGTTCTTTTGAATGACCAGGCTTTTAAGTCTGCTTTTAAGTTGTTTTGGTCTTCCCACAGAGAGAGCAGGCCTGCTTTTACCTGCATTCAGCAGTGGTGGGACTTTGGCAAGGTTCAGATAAAACAACTTTGTCAGCAGTTCACTCGTAATGTCACTGGGGAGTTGTCTCGGTCAATGAAGGATCTGGAGAGACAGGTAGAACAGTTGCAGTCTTTAGCAGCTTCTACAGGAGATCGAGGGCATTTAGTCTCCCTCAAGTCTAAACAGTCGGCTATAGCCAACCTGCTGAGCGTTTCAGCACAGGAGCTCTGGTCAGGTCAAGGTTCATGAACATCTCACAGATGGATGCTCCAGCTAAGTTCTTCTTTGGGCTGGAGAAGAAAAATGGACAAAGGAAGATCATTCATTCTTTACGTACGGGTAGCGGCTCTGACGTCTCAGACTTGTCTGAGATCAGGAAGTTTGCTGCCGGTTTCTACAGAGACCTCTTTAAGTGTGAGTGGTCAGATAATCCAGATGTGTACAGCAGCTTCTTCAGTGGTCTCCCTCAGGTAAGCCCAGAGGATAACTCCCAGCTGGCAGCAGAGTTGACTATGCAGGAGCTGACCACAGCTATGGGAAGTTTGCAGAGCGGCAAAGCTCCGGGGATGGATGGCCTTCCTGTGGACTTTTTAAGTCTTTTTGGTCCATCTTAGGACAGGACCTGCTCGAGGTGCTAAACGACAGTCCTGAAAGGTAGACTTCCTCTGAGCTGCAGGAGGGCCGTCATCACCCTGCTACCTAAGAAGGGAGACCTACTTGAGCTGAAGAACTGGAGACCGGTCTTGCTGCTATGCACGGGATTATAAAATCCTGTCCAAAGCTCTGGCCCTTAGATTGAGGGAAGTGATGGCGTCCATTATCCACCCTGACCAGACTCTACTGTGTGCCCCGGCAGGCTCATAAGTGACAATATTAGTTTAATTTGTGATGTTTTGGACTTCTCTAGTTCATTGGCTGTTGAAACTGGTCTTATTTCCATAGACCAGGAGGCTTTTGACCGGGTTGAACACCAGTACTTGTGGCAGACTCTGGCTGCTTTTGGGTTCAACCCTGGCTTTATAGCCATGATCCAGGTTCTCTACAGTGGCATTGTGAGTGTTCTTAAGATAAATGGCAGGCTGGGTGCTCCCTTCAACATCAAGAGGGGGGTGAGGCAGGGCTGCTCTCTCTCAGGAATGTTATTTTCATTGTCCTTTTCTCAAGCCTTTGCTCCACATAAGGAAATCAAGTTGAATGGTGTGTGTTTCCCCGTACAGTGTCTTTATCTCTTTTAAGTTTTCTGTTTATGCAGATGATTTAATTGATTTGATAAACTCACAAAGACATATTGATGTTTTAAAAAGATATTCTTAAAGATATTTCCCTTCATTTGTTGTCCCCTTCATTTGAGGCATAAGCGGAGGGAATTCTCCTCTGAAAACAATTCTTTCTAAAACCCTCCGGCCAGGTGGAAATTTTTGGAAAACTTTGTTTAATACGTTTGCCAAGACAAACGGAGGTATGACAACGGAAGTGAGGAAAAGAAAGAGGAAGTGATTCTTTGCTGTTGTTGCTTTATTTTGGCGGGATTCTGATGATTGGCTATGATGGGCTTGAGCTTCTGGGTACACAACCACCACAGGTGGTGCTTTTCGGCTGACGTGTGCACAATGTTATTTTTGAAAGGAGAGGTGGAAATGTCCATTTGTGAAAATATCCAGCCATTAATAGCGTAGCATGAGTGAAGTTACAGATATCTTGAAAGCTAACAAGACAATTAGGTACTACTGTAAATATAATGATATAAATGAAGGATGGTAATGTAGTGTAATGATGACAGTGGTGTGAAAATATATATTTGCATACATCAATACAAAACCCAACAGTATCCATATACAGTCCTTGCAGTATATACACCTGACCAGTACACTACACACTGAAGACTGTGTGTACAACATTTATCCCTGAAAATCCATTTTCAATAATCTGACTATGGAGTCACAGTATCTAAATACACTGTCCCCAGAGTGTCTATAAATGACCACTTTAGACATACTGAGGAGTGTGTATCTGTACCCTCCAATACAACCCGGTCTCACGTTGATCTATTGATTCGTGTACAGGGACACGATCTTCTCGTTTATTTCGTGGTGGGCACCACGAAATGGGAACGTGACCATTTCACGAACTGCCATGACACCGGGCTGCAGCCGCCGTCTCTGTGGGACGCTTTTCAATACTACTTGCTACCATAATCGTGCTGTTATCACATAATATGCTTTCCATTTAAATACATTAGTTTAAAATTCATGCTCATGCAACACAAAAAAACGACATGAACGTGTCCCTGTACACGAATCAATAGATTAAGTAACATCACCATTTCACGAACTGCCGTGAGACTGGGCTGTCCAATATCCTGTCAAATCTGTTTTACAACTGAAAAAAATCTGATGACCATAACAACATTCAATGGACATTAAGTCACCTGTTTAACATGTTTGAGCTGCATGGTGACCCTCTGCCTCAGTCAAATGACTGACAGAAATACAGGTGGCAGTGAAAGTATCTCTCTCTTGGAGCTCTTTAATGGATCAGCTGTGTTACATTAAACTCCATCACTACAATCCCCTAACATCAGTCACACCTGTAGATCTTCGCCCACTGCTCCCCTTGGTCTATACATTGGAGAAAGTGACAGACTGACACTGGTCAAACGTTAGCCAGCTCGTTTCGGCTAGTGACGTAGAAAGCCGTGCAGATGTTGACCAGCTCACCAGGATACTGAAGGCAGGACACCTTCAGAAACCATATCTCACTCAGAACACCATGGATGGGTTTATTCAAAGTTTGTATGTGTGCGGAAGCACCAGAGACACAAAATAACACCCCAAATCCCAGAAAAAGGGATTTTTTCATGATATGGGCACTTTAACAATTGTTTTGTTAATGTGGGACCAGATTTAGCAGAAAAAATAAAAAATACAGAAATAAGAGAAGGGGTAAATGCTGATCTGGGGAATAGTTATCCAACCTATATTTTCCTTAGAGCAGTGGAAAGAAATGAAATAATAAACACTGTAAAAACAAAGTGTAAAAGCAAATGTTCCACAGATTGGAATAATGTGGATTATGATTATTTTTTATTTGTTTTTTTATTTATTAAACAGGAAAAGATTAGAGACAATCGGGCCTGACTCAGTGTAAAACTGATTTTCAGCAGGTTCCTGCTCTGCAGAACATAAACACCACATACACAACAAAAACTCCTAGACAGAAACAGTAACAAACACACAGACCAGGAGAATGAGCAACAGGGCAAAGCCATAAAGCTGACTTTATGGTCGCAGGTAAACCTCTCCATTAAATAGCGAGCAAATGTTAATTTAAATGATGTTATTGACGTTAAAGTTCTAATGTGCTGTGGAATGTCATTCCAGACTTATAATAAAACTAGTTGTGGAAGAAATTGCTGAGCCACTAACTCATATCTGTAACATGTCTTTTCAATCTGGTAAATTTCCAAACAAAATGAAAATAGCAAAAGTAATACCAGTATATAAAACTGGAGATAGACACCTTTTCACAAATTACAGCCTGTTTCTATACTCCCCCAGTTCTCCAAAATCCTTGAAAAGACAATTTTATCGAAACACTAGCTAAACACTAGCTACTGGTGTTCAGTCAATACGGATTCTGGACAGACAGATCAACAACTTTGGCACTAATGGAATTAGTTGAGGAAATCACAAATTGCCTAGATAAAAAGGAACATGTAGTGTTCATGTGTCAAACTCAAATCCGGCCCCTTGCAGATTTAGATCCGGCCCATATATAAATTTAGGTTCACAATAAGTTTTGGCAGGCTAGTTGTGCGTCAAACCAAAAACACAGGAAAGTGTTTTTTAAACTGCAATTACCTGACATTTAAAGCAGAATATATCAGATTTGCCGACTCTGAGACTCCAGAAGTAGAGAGAGAGTTTTCATATTCAGGCTGAGAAAAAAAGTATTTGTTTTGCTTGATTTTCTGAATAAATTCTACGATGGCTAAGGAACTCTTTTGATGACTTTTGTAGGGCTTCATGTCAATAAAAATGCGACAAAAAGCAACAAATTTACAAAAAGGTGACAAATGTCTGAGAAAAAGTTGGAACAAAAAATTAGGAAAAAAGCTACCAAAATGTAAAAAAAAAGTGACATGCAGTAACAAAAGCACGTCAATAAACTCTCCGTGTCTGGCCTTCGGTGTGATTCTCTTTTTCCAGAGTGACCCTCTGGGAAAATGAGTTTGACCCCCCTGATGTAGTGGGAATAGTTATCGATCTAAAGAAAGCATTTGACACCATAAATCATGACATTTTATTACATAAAGAGAAATATGGTATCAGAGGGGTTGGATTGGAATGGGTGAGTAGCTACTTAAGAAACAGGCAACAATTTGTAGAAATTGGTTTCTTTTTGATTGGTCATGGTTTGACCCCCCCTATGCTATAGCCACGCCCCCCTTTTATAACTTATGACCCGTTTGATGTAGACTATTGTGTGAGGTGTCATTGAACTCAGCAGGGAGTTCCCTTTTCATTGGTGATGATTTTCAGTGTCTGCGTGCCGCGCAAATGCACGGTTGCAAGGAGCGGTGTCCGCAAGTAACCCCGACACGCACAGAGGAGCGAGGGCCCGTCCATCGCTGCTTGCAGCTTTAATTGGAATTGTTACTTGCCTCCAAAATGTTGTGTTTTCACCAAAAATTGTAGCCTGAAAGTGCATCATAATGCAGTAAATTAAGTATTTTATGACATTTGAGCCATGAAAAACCCTGAGATGTCACTATTATATTATAGCCAATAAAAATGGCAATGTTAGTGTGGACACAGTCTCAGGGTAAGACTCTGCATCTCCACCATCTGATTTGTGTACCTTTGACTAGCCTGTGGCCCCCATGGCTTTTTAAGTATTTTATTTGGGTGGGTATGCTCATTAAGCGATGCATTCATCCAATGTTGTTCTTTCCAGAAAATGTATATTGGAAAAGGTTAAATAAGTCACTTGAAGGTAGATTTAAGCATTTGTTACCTGGTTGAGGACTTCTGATTAATACCAGTTATTAAGGCCATGTAGCCAACCATTTAAATCAAATTTGTGGACTTTTGTTGATAAAGCTTGGTCAGCTGGGTCATATATTACTACTTAATACATTGTTTTTACTGGAAAGCCACTTTCCCAGTCTAACACTTGTCATTTTAAACAATGTAAAGGAAAAGAAGCAGGCAGACAGCAATTTAACTGTGACAAGGAAACCATTTATTTTTACAGCACATCTCACATCATATTATATGTTTAGAAACAGCTGATCAGGCAGTTTTCTTTATTCAGCTGCCTCTTTACCCTAAAAGCACAAATAAAAAAGCATTTAATCAACTTTATTTCAAACAAATCTAACTGTCAATCATAACTTTTTTTAAATTAAATTTTGAATGTACATCTTTATTGGTATGTTTACCTTGCCAGAGTCACGGCTCTTTGCTCTCAACTTGTTGACCTGGGACTCTGCGATGTCAGCGCGCTCCTCAGCCTCCTCCAGCTCATGCTGCACCTTCCTGCACTTGGACAGATGAGTGTTGGCCTGCTCCTCCTGAAAAACATAGAGATTGACATTTTTAATCTCCTAAAAGCCCAAAGGTGATCTTCAACTGAAATAAATCTGCCACAGTATCAAGCTTTCAGTGTTGTGTAAATGTATATATTGCCCTTACCGCCTCCTCGGCATGCCTCTTGTAGGCCTTGACTTTGAGCTGCAACTTGTCAACTAGATCCTGCAGCCTGGCAACGTTTTTCTTGTCCTCCTCAGTCTGTTAAAGTTTATTTAGAGTAAATACATGTTTTTGTAATAAATATGTTAAAGGTCCCATGGCATGAAAATGTCACTTTATGAGTTGTTTTTTTAACATTAATATGAGTTCCCCCAGCCTGCCTATGGTCCCCCAGTGGCTAGAAATGGTGATAGGTGTAAACTGAGCCCTGGGTATCCAGCTGCTGGAGCAAGGTTACCTCCCCTTTCTCTGCTTTGCCCGCAAAGAGAATTTGGCCCACCCATGAGAGAGAGAGAGAGACATCATGGCTTTCAAACGAGCAAAGTGGCAGTTGGTCAAGGCCACACCCCCACCCTCCACCTTGCCCCCCTTCTCTCCTCCTCAATAGCTACAGACACAGAAATGGCACATCCTAAGGAAAGCTCATTGTGGGACTGGCTCTAGTGGCTGTAATTCTGCACCAAGGCTGAATTTTGGGAAAGAGACTTCAGATACAGTATTAGGGGACCACTAAGGTCTATATAAAAGAGACTTTAGATACAGTATTAGGGGACCACTAAGGTCTATATAAAAGAGACTTCAGATACAGTATTAGGGGACCACTAAAGTCTATATAAAAGAGACTTCAGATACAGTATTAGGGGACCACTAAGGTCTATATAAAAGCATCAAAAGAGCACCATGTCATGGGACCTTTAAGTTGATTTGTATGACAACTATCAACGTGACTGTACCTGATAGGTGAGCTCCTTCACCCTCCTCTCATATTTGCGGACACCTTTAATGGCATCTCCTCCACGTCTCTGCTCAGCCTCAACCTCTGCCTCCAGTTCACGCACCTTTAATGAACAATAAGGCAATAAGAATACATCTTTTTTTAATAAATTCAGCTCTGCAAATTCTTTCTTTCTTTCTTTCTTTCTTTCTTTCTTACCCTGGACTCAAGTTTCTGGAGCTGCTTCTTGCCACCCTTCATGGCCAGGTTCTCAGCCTCATCCAGGCGGTGCTGCAGGTCCTTAACAGTGACCTCCAGGTTCTTCTTCATCCTCTCCAGATGGGAGCTGGTATCCTGCTCCTTCTTCAGCTCCTCAGCCATCATAGCAGCCTATACAAGAGACAGCATAACATGTTGATTACAATAATCTTGAAAATACACATTGGAGTGAAAGTAAGAACAATTCAAATGTAAACCTACATCAGTGATGGCCTTCTTTGCCTTCTCCTCTGCATTCCTTGCTTCCTGAACAGTGTCATCCACTTCACCCTGGACCTGGACCAGGTCAGACTCAAGCTTCTTCTTGGAGTTCAGAAGGCTTGTGTTCTTAAATGTAAAATACAATCTAGGCCCGTTAGTCATCACATGTCTGATTTTCACGTTACTTAAAATGTCATTAGATTTTTGAATTATTGAAGAAATGATTGGGCTTGTTCACCTGAGAGTGCAGAAGTCCAACACGCTCACTGGCGTCCACCAGCTCCTGCTCGGCGGTTTTGCGACTTCTCTCGGTCTGTTCCAGAGCAGCTCTGAGTTCCTCGATTTCAGCTACCATCAGACCGTTTCTGCGATCCACCATAGCAGCTTGTTCCTTGAACTCCTCCTGTGCTCTGACAGCATCATCAAGGTGTAGTTGTGCATCCTAGAGAAAAAAAAAATCAGGACAATATTCACATGAATGCCAAAATGTACCTGCACTGTCTGTTGCAACAATTCTGTGTCTAACAATACCTTCAGCTGCGCCTGCACATTCCTCAGCTGCTTCTGGGACTCAGCAGCCTGGCGATTGGAGTGGCTCAGCTGAATCTCCATCTCATTCAGGTCTCCCTCCATCTTCTTCTTGATTCTCAGGGCATCGTTTCTGCTCCTGACCTCAGAATCCAGATTGCTCTGCATGGAGTCAATCACCCTCTGGCTGTTCCTCTTGATCTGCTCCATCTCCTCATCTTTCTCTGCCAGCTTCCTGTCCACCTCACCCTTAATCTGGTTGAGCTCCAGCTGGACACGCAGGATCTTAGACTCTTCGTGTTCCAGCGTCCCCTGATGACATCAAAGAATTACACATTAATCTCTGCCTTCAAACCTTATTAAAGTAGATTTTTCCATGATTTTTTTCAGTAGATGTCCCTAGAAGAAAATTTACCTCAGCCTCTTCAAGAGCTGTCTGGATCTCAGACTTTTCGGTCTCCACCTGCTTCTTGGACTTCTCCAGCTCATGGATGCTCTTGCCCGTCTCACCAATCTGTTCAGTCAGATCTGAGATCTCCTCTGCATAGAGATACATGTGTTTTATATTGTTAAGCCTTACAATGTAAAATATAAAGACTTTATTCCAACATGTTGAATACAATGTAAGAAATACATGTGTTGAATACAATGTAACTGTTGCATAATGTCAAACTCACGTTGAAGGTTCTTGTTTTCACGCTTCAAAGTCTCCAGCTGATCCAGAGATTCCTCATAAGAGTTCTTCATCTTGAACAGCTCAGTGCTGAGAGAACGAGTCTCCTTCTGTGCTCCCTCGAGCTCTGCCTGACCCTCCTCGTACTTCTGTTTCCACTCTGCCAACACCTGAATAACACCATTGGTTATGTGGCGATATGAGGAAAAATAAATATATCTTTCATTGTTTGTGTGGCTTGGCAACACAAAAGTTAAAGTTCCCATATTAAGCTCATTTTCAGGTTCATAATTGTATTTTGCGGTTATACCAGAATAGGTTTACATGGTTTAATTAAAAAAAAACACCATATTTTTGTTGTACTGCACATTGCTGCAGCTCCTCTTTTCACCCTGTGTTCAGGTCTCTGTTTCAGCTACAGAGTGAGACATCTCACTGCTGTAACATCTTTGTTGTCAGTTGTACATGCTCAGCAGCTAGGTAAGGACTACATGAGCTAGCTAGCGGTTTCTCCAACTTCGGCCTCTACAAGGCAGGATTAGCCGGGAGACTTCTTCATAATGAGGGCCCACTTCCAACTTTGCGTGGAATACCTGCAGAGCAGGGACGTGTAAGTAGTTCTATACAATTTATTTTGTAGATTAGGGTGAATTTGTGTTGTAGCAGTGTTTTGCCATTGAGAACGAGCTAGCATGCTAATGGTTAGCCCCCTAGCCCCTTCGTCTCGGCTAGTGCCGTAGAAAGCCGTGCAGATGTTGACCAGCTCACCAGGAGACTGAAGGCAGGACACATTCAGAAACTGTATCTCACTCAGAACACCATGGATGGGTTTTCCCTAAGTTTGTATGTGTGTGGAAGCACCAGAGACACAAAATAACACAATAACACCCCAAATCCCAGAAAAAAAACTTTAACAATGCTACCTTGTCAAAGTTCCTCTGCTTCTTGTCCAGGTTGGCAGCCAGCCCATTGGCCCTCTCCACATCAATCATGAGGTCCTCCACCTCACTCTGGAGCCTCTGTTTGGTTTTCTCCAGAGAAGCACACTTGGAATTCACCGCCTCAATCTGCTCCTCAGCCTCCTGAAGACGCTGAGCCAGCTTTTTCCTGTTGGATAAGGTAAGATTAGTTTCTACTATGAAGTGACTTAAAGCCTTAGTAACAATAATCTGCAGCGTGAGTTCTTGTATTTTCAGTGTTGCATTGTTGTTTGTTTGAAGCCTTAATATTCTAAGAGTAGCGAATATTTATTTGTTTTGGAAAGGGGGATGGGCAATTTATAATCAGCCTAGTGTTGTTATTAATAGCTAGTTTTTAAAGATCTAGATGAACATATGAAGGCAGAGCTGTAAAATGTTTGCTCCAAAGTTGAGTTGTGCTAAAATGATACACTGGCCATTGAATTGTTTGAATGTTACTCACTTGGATTCCTCAAGCTCCTCAGTGCGCTGGATGGCATCAGTTTCATACTTGGATCTCCACTGAGCCACCTCACTGTTGGCCTTGGACATCCCACGCTGCAGCTCAGCCTTGGCCTCTTGCTCCTCCTCAAACTGCTCCCTCAGCAGATCACAGTCATGGCGGGCTGATTGCAGTCCATGGGCAAGAGCATTCTTGGCCTGGTGTAAGACATATGATTGAATTTACAAAATTCCTGAATCCCAAACTAATAATACCAATGCACACTTACTTAAATGTTTCTTACCTTAACCTCCTCTTCAACATGTCTTTTCAGCTCCTCAATCTGCTGTGTGAATGCCTGTTTGCCTCTGGTCAGCTGGGAGACAAGAGCTTCTTTCTCTTCAACTTGACGGCAGAACTCACCTTGTGTGAAAGATGCCACGATGCATTAGTTTGTGTCACATTTCTCAATAACATACACAACAGATCATTAACTGACAGCTTGTACTGTAGGTACCATTTTCTGTCAGGAGACGTGCTCTCTGTGCACTTGTGTCATTGATTTGACGGACATTTTCATCATTCTTGGTCTTCAGTTCGCTGAGTTGGTCCTCTAGAGTACGGCACATCTTTTCAAGATTTCCCTAATGAGTAAATACAGATGAGATCAGTGATCAGATTTTTTACTACACTGATTTGGGTATTAACAAAGCATGTAGCCTAATGCATTGTGTACCTTTGCTTTAGCAACATTCTCCATGTTGCTGGAGAGGTCATCAATCTCCATCTTGTATTCACTCTTTTCCTTCTCAAGCTTCTGCTTTACACGCTGGAGGTTGTCGATCTGCTCTCCCAGCTCAGCGACGCTGTCAGCCTGCTTCTTGCGAAGAGCAGCAGCAGTGGCTTCATGCTGCAGAGTGGACTCCTCAAGATCACGACGGAGCTTCTGGAACTCGGCTTCACGCTTCTTGCTCATCTCAATCTGAGAAGCAGTGGCCCCACCAGCCTCCTCCAGCCTCTCACTGATCTCCTCAAGTTCCCTGGAGAGGTCAGCTCTCTGCTTCTCAACCTTGGCACGAGCAGCACGCTCAGCCTCAATCTCCTCCTCCAGTTCCTCAATACGAGCCTGTTCAATGTAGATATCATTTCTTTCAGTAAACTTTCACTTTTAATACACAAAATTGGAAATTTCTTTAAAACCATATGTCACCTGGAGCTCCTTGATCTTCTTCTGAAGCTGAGCACCAAGTGACTGCTCATCTTCAACTTTGCTAAGGAGCTGACTGATTTCAAAGTCCTTCCTGTGAGAAGTTTAGATGAAGTACATAGAGTTCATGCAGTTGACCACAAATTTTATAAGAATGATTCTTGTGTACAAATTCAATAACTGTTACTTTTTAATTTTCTCGTCCGACTGCTGCTTCTCATTCTCGAGATCCATGATGGATTCCTGGGCCAGTTTTAGATCACCCTCAAGCTTTCTCTTGGATCTCTCAAGGTCCATACGGAGCTTCTTCTCTTGCTCCAGAGAACCCTCAAGCTGAAAAATACGATTCATTTTTAATCATCAAATTCAAGAATCCTGCTTTGCCAATCCAAGAGACTTTGTGAACTTACATCATCCACTTGCTGCTCAAGCTTGGTCTTGGCCTTGGTCAGAGTGTTGACTTTGTCTTCCTCTGCCTGCAGGTCATCAAGAGTCTGCTGATGAGCCTCCTGAAGGGCTTTCTTTTCCTTGGTCAGCTTAGCAATGCTCTCATCCTGAGAGGCCATCTCCTCAGTCAGGTTCTTCACCTAAATGTGCAAGAAAAATCTTGTCTTTAAACTGTCATCATTTTAATCTTACTTGATATGCTGGACAGATTATTACAGTTTTTCCTCTGGATTCTGTTTCAATGGGCAGGTGGGGGAAGGGTTAACGTTAGGGTTGAAAATTAGTGAGGGTGCACTAGTATCTACGCTACCAGCCTGTAACAGCAATGAAAAATAGTAAAGGAAATGCCTTCCCATTCCATTCCATTATGTTGTGTTCTTTCTCTCGAAGAACGAGTCTTTGGGTGAGAATAACATGTTTACTACTGTGAGCCCATTCAGTTTGACATATATCAACCACAGCTAATGAACAATTCCAGATAAATAACACATTTAGCAGTGCCCATATCGCATCACATTTTTAACATAACCTGGAAAAGTTTGAAACAGTAAGTGAATACATCTCCTGCAGCAGGGGTGTGGCAGATGGACTGCAGGGTGCACACACTTCTTTTCTCATCGGGGGTCAGAGAAACAGTAAATTTAATATATTCAGTCACCGTAACGGTATTTTCTAAGCCACTGTGGCTGTTCTATTCCACGGGACCTGGCGTGACTTCCATGAGAATTAGTCGTCAAGGCTTTTGTCCCTGTTTATCACTCTGCATGAGGTGAAAATGCTGTACTTGTGCTGTTGTTTGGTTGTCATGACTTTGCGATTGATTGACGTCCTTTCACTGTTTCACCAGTCGCTCACCCTCAACCTCAGCTCTGCAGAGTCGGGAAATTGGGACTTAATGAAAAAGTAAAATTCTGAAGCGTGCCCGCAATAATTCGTCGCGCCGGTCTCCCCTCCAGAATGTATTTAGCGGGAAAACTATTATACACAAACCTTGTTCTCTGTGGCATGTTTCTCTTTTTCCACTTTGGCCAAGGTAAGCTCCAGGTCATCAATATCCTTCTTGAGCTCAGAGCATTCATCCTCCAGCTTTCTCTTCTTTGCTGTGAGCTCAGCATTGATTTCCTCTTCATCCTCCAGTCTCTCAGTTGTCTCTTTGAGTTTGGCCTCCATCTGAATCTTACTCTTGATAAGTCCCTCACATCTCTCTTCAGCATCATTCAGATTGTCTGATTCCTAGTTAATTTTATAAAGATAGATGTTAGCACATCAACTTTGAAAAACATTAAAAGCACAATTTTCTGTTGATGTGTACTTACAGATGACACTTGCAGCAGCAGATCATTCTTCTCCTGCAGAAGGGACACCATCTTCTGCTCCAGATCCTTCTTCTTGGCCAGGGCAGCAGCCAAGTCAGTTTTCATCTTGTCATAGTTCTCCTTCATATTTGCCAGCTCCTTCTCAGTTTCAGCAGTCTTCAGCAGAGGTTTGATCTTGTAGTACACCTTCATCCATGGCCAGTGTTTGACATTCATGAATGAGCGGATATTGTACTGGATGGTATAAATGGCTTCCCTGCGGACAAGAAGTAGCTGTTGTAAACAATGTTGTTAGTGATTTTTAATACCATGATTCAGAATGAGCTGTTTTCAACATGCCTCCTCTCCGTCATTTTCACAAACTCCTTTCTCATGACATAACCACGGGCCAAAGCCTGGGTCATGGTGACCAGAGATGACAGTTTTTCATCTCTCATCTCCTCAAGGACACCCAGCAGACCGGCCTTGAAGAACACCTGATCAAACACAAAATAAAAATGAATGTAGGATGAATAGTGAATACTTCACAGCCTGTAAAACAAACACAAAAAACATTTTCACCAACCCCACGTGGTCCAGGGCTTCTAAGGTGAAGGTCTTTTGATAATGGCCACATGCAGGCTGCTCTGCCTCTATCTCACACACATCTCGTAAAATATGGACGCTTGGTCAGGTGCCTTTGTCGTTCTTATTGACGCTAAAAGTCTCCTTTAGCGCTTTAAGTAAACACGCTTGGTCGGGACTATTGCCGTCCATTTTGAAACAGTTATGTTAAGGAAAAGGTCGTGGGTGGGCTTACAGTTCGGTGACACGCGGGAAGAACGGGACAGTTGGGTTTAGGAAAGGGACGTGGTGGGCGTACAGTAAGAAAAAAACGACTATAGCAAGCATGACAAGCGGGACGCGAACCCCGGTCTCCTGGGTGAAAGCCCTGTGTTTGACCCATCCTCCACCCCCTAACCACTTTGGTCATTAATCTACAGTAAAATAAGAGAGCAAGGTGTTTACCTTTGTGTGTCCGAATTTGTACTCATCATGTGGAATATCAATTGACCCAAGCAGCTTCTCTGAAGCCTTCTTGTTGTCAATGAACTGGCCCTCGGGGATGACACTGGCATTCAGCACCTTGTACCTTTTTCATGACAGTTAATGGTCAGTGTGAGCATTTTCTTCTAATAATCTTTATCAAAATTATAGTAAAATATCCATTAATACCTCTGCTTGAAGTCAGCATAAAGGATTCGGCTGGGGAAACCTTTTCTGCAGATTCTGATACCCTCCAGCACACCGTTACACCTGAGCTGGTGGATGACCAGGAAGTTCTCCATCAGACCTGGAAAAATACATTTCTTAATGACTTCTTTGAATAAACAGACTTAGTTAGTTAAAGCAGCACAAAAAGAAGAAACCATATAAAAAAAAACAACACTTTGAAATAATGTGTTGAGATGATGTTGTCTATGTACCTGGAGTCTTTGACTCATTGGGAATCAGGGCAGCACAAAAAAAATGAGGATGGGTCTCCTGTGTCAAATTTGTCATCAACTGTGATTCCCCAATTTTTCTTTAAAGGTTTGGGTTTGAACATAAACTCAGCTATATATATATACATATATAAGATACATTTGCAACATTACCCTAAACTGTGAAGACACAGTCTGCATAGAACCACCCTTCTTCTTGCCTCCCTTCTTGGTAGCATCTGTTGATATTTTGAATTAGACATGTTTCGTTAGGATGACAAATAAAATGTACATTAACACCTGCTACAGTTACTTAAACATATACAGTATAGCCTAAAAACATGTTTTAGTTTACTGTAGTTCCTATCATACCCTCAATGACAGGAGGGAAGCAGAGAGCCAGCAGTTTCACTGGGGATTTCTGGTACAGCTGACAGACGGAGTCATTCAGTGGATCCTTGTTCTTGTCCAGCCAGCCAGCGATATTGTAGTCCACGGTACCAGCGTAGTGCACCAGGGAGAAGTGGGCCTCAATCTTGCCTTTCTTGGGGGGCTTAGGCTTCTCAAATGCTTTGGTTTTTCCAAGATGCTGGTCATACAGCTTGTTCTTGAAGGATGTGTCTGAGGCCTTGGGGAACATGCACTCCTCTTCAAGGATGGAGAAGATGCCCATGGGCTTGAAAAAAGTGGGAAGAAGTATGTAATTAAAGGGGAAATATGTATCTTTTTTAGCTTAATTTACCTTAACTGAACAGCTTCGGAGCCATTGGAATGGTTATATGACTTATTTCGAGTTGAATGGTGGTCATCTCGCTTACCCCTAGCGCCTGTGAGCGGAAAAACCACCCTTGCAACTTTCGGCCAGCGAGCCGCCGGCATCAGCGTCAGGAAGTATCGCGTGATATCAGGTCTCGCGATGTAACGAATTGCTTCACGGCACTGCACACATACGCCCGTTCATGAACCGGCTAACAAGGCAGCGATGGAGTTTTTCACACTATCGTCATGGCTGAGCCGGCAAAAAAGAAGCAGAAAGCTAGGAAAGCATTGTCGGAGGAACAGAGAAAGAGGAAACGGCAGACTGACCGAGCGAGGAGTCCGACATGAGTAAACATAGGAGCTGCCAAATATCTATTCCGAGGCTGTAAGGGGAGCTCTATAGAGAAACCTGTGAGCAAAAAGAGGGAAAACAGCGAAGAAATGGCCAAAACTGCATAGCACTTCTTTAAACCCTTGTGCAGTCCTTCGGGTCCCAGTGACCCGAAGGACAACACAAGGCTTATGTACTTCCATTTACTTTGTTGAGAATTGCTCTCTAAACCTTGTCTCTTGTAAAGTAAGTAAGTAAAGTTTATTTCCAGAGCACATTTAAACACAGCTTAAGCTGACCAAAATGCTGTACAAAAAAGCACTAAGGTGCTGTATTAACCCTTGTTTTGTCCTTCGGGTCACCGGGACCCGAAAGACAACACAAGGGTGATACATTTATTCAAATTAAGAAAAATTATATATAATCACCAAATTATTACCTTTTCAATGAGCTCAATGCAGGCAGCCAAGTCCATGCCAAAGTCAATGAACTCCCAGATAATACCCTCCTTCTTGTACTCCTCTTGCTCCAGGACAAACATGGTGTGGTTGAAAAACTGTTGCAGTTTCTCATTGGTGAAGTTGATGCACAGCTGTTCCAAGGTGTTGAACTGTGAGGGGACAATTAACCAGTATAATCTCTGGCGCAAGGAATGATTTCTGTCATGAAAAGTATCAGCTTCTCAATTGTTGGAAATGAAGCTTACATCAAAGATTTCAAAACCAGCAATGTCCAGGACACCGATGTAGAACTGTCGTGCTTGTTTAGTGTCCAACATCTCGTTAATACGAACGACCATCCACAAGAACATCCTCTCATAGATAGCCTTGGCCAGGGCTGTCACTGAGTTCATCACCTGAATAAAAACAAGGATGTGATTTAACACTTTTGTAAAAATCATTAGTATTGTACCATGGATGTATAATAAGAATGGCCGGTACCCTGTCACTGACATTTGCACAGAGCGGATGGGATTACTTGACATAGTGGAATGATTTTACCAAGGAAAGCAGCGTTAACGCAACAACTAATCACTCTGACTAACAAAAACAGTATCCTTTACTTCTCAGCCTTTCTCTAACTGGCAATGTGTTGGCAGTGTTAGAAATAGGCCTAGTCAAAACGCCCTGCATTCCGATGTCTACTTAAAGTGAAGAGTAAAAGACAGGAATTATCAGCAGAATGTACTTACATACTTACAAAATCATGCTGCATAGAGTAATGTTGAATAATTTTGTGAGGAAAAATCTTAATCTGCAATGTAACCAGTAACATTTCTCTGTCAGGGAAATGTAGCAGTACGTTTTCCTCTGAAGTAGGACACAGTAAGTCAGAACTGCAGTTGAGTTGCCCATTTTTAAGTTATTTATTGGTACAATGATTTAGGATTGAAACATATCCTATGTTTTTCATATGTGACCATCATAATACATTTCTATAGCTGTTTGTGGCTCTTTTACCTTGGGACTAAAGGCAATGGTAAAGTTTGCTCTTGATATTTCCCCCCCTGAACCAGTGTATTTCAAAAGTGTTTCTGACCATGAGAAGTCGTGGTTTGGGTATGTGACGCAACTATGTCATGGCAGGTGTATTGCTCAGGACCCAAGGAAGCGCAGTGTGAGCATTAAATTGATCGTATGAGGGATTCTCGAGAAAGCTACAAGCACCACTACCACAGGCCAAGCAATCCGCCTGAATGGGCACCTCACTAGTGAGGTAAATAATACAAAAGATCTAATAATAAAAAATTACATTTAAGACGGTCCTAGACTTATTTAAATTGTAGGATATTGGTAATTCATATTTACCTGAGGTACAGTCTGTCCCTTGGTGACATACTCATTTCCGACCTTCACTCTGGGAAAGCACAGAGCTTTGAGCATGTCAGCGGAGTTCAGACCCAGCAAGTAAGCAACCTTGTCAGCCTCTGAAAAATAGTTCAGAGATTTCCATATGATATAAACCGACACCAGTGTGATTAAGAACCTCATTACTGTTGTTCCCAAGCTATTCACTTTGAGCTGACATTAAACACTCACCCTCTGTGCCATCAGGCTCAGCCTGCTCCTCACGCTGCTTCTGCTTGAACTTCATGTTACCATGGTGGAGCACAGCACCAGTCATCTTGTAGATGGCCATTTTCTCGTCATGAGTGAAGCCCAAGATATCAATAGCGTTCTGAGTTCAAAACAGGTCGACAAAAAACATATTCACTTTAGGAAAATGCAACTGACTCTTCACTAAGCCCCGCCCTCCTTAGTTACTGTTGCTACGCCTGACAAGCTTTCTTGCCTGGCACATCTATTTCAGTATGTATGCACTGGTGTCACACATTCCCAAGGAGATAATTAGTCATTTTTGGTGAACAGGTGAAATATCTGAGAGAGCAAGACAAAAGGGACTGCAGTATGCATTCGAGGGATATATCCACGACATAATATGCAACCGATTAGAGAATAATTTCATCCAAATTTAAGCTAAAGCCTATAGGTCCCAGTGCAAGCAGCAGCCACCTCATACGCTGACCATTCAAATGGTAAACACACAAATTGAGGAACAGCCTTGTTTATGCACAGCAGGGTAAGTGAAATTTGAAAATGATCTAATAATTATAAATCAAACAACTTATCCGTAAGTGTTCTGGAATAAACACAAGGCATTAGCCTGACCACTTTGCAATAACATTCTCCTGCTTATATTTTTAGCGATTAACAAAATGCTGAAATATATCTTAAAGTACGTCAGTGAGCCTCCGTCTTGCCTTTAATCATGTTATTTTACGTTCAAATATATGCATTATGAACAAAGAACCGTCATTATTTCCAAGCAATGCTGTGCTGAGTTAGCTAGCTAGCTCACATTAGCGTGTTAGGTTTTGGAATGGAAAAAAATCCACCACCCTGTCCAAACTTTTAGGATACTGGGTATCACATTTGCACAAATACGCACAACGCTTCGGCATGTTTCCCTTGCTCGAAAGTTGACAGACCTCCTGTGCCTAGTTACGGTTGCTAAGCCACGATTGGCCTGTGGCGGTTTTCGGATCAATTGGATTTAATGCAACAAAAAAATAATTATATTTTGAAGTGAAGATCACTCACATCAGTGGCCTCCAGCTCAACTTTGTCATCAATGCTAGCCACAGTGATCTGACCCATGCTACACATGGGGAAGTCGTAGGGGTTGGTTGAGATGAGTGCCAAATCTGGAGATCCAAATAAGAGTGAAAATGTCAGAACATTTGTTCCATATAAAAAGAGGTTAAACAATGTGCAACACCAATGTGCTTACCAATCAGCTCAGGTATGTGGCCGGTCATCATCTGGAAGAAGATGTGGTAGCCTCTTTCATCAGAAAGCTGGTATGTCACTCTTGACTTCTCCAGCAGATCTACAAATATTGTTCATAAATCACAGCCTGGCCAATTCTCAATTCCAGTCGTTTGCATGTACTATGAGTATTATTACTTACATGTCTCAATATCGGCACTTGCCAGTTTGCCAGTTGCGCCGAAATGGATTCTGATGAATTTACCCTGTTTGGATCAAAGGATTTTTGTATTGTCCCTCCACATTGGCAATCTGTAACAAGACCTCTCTCATGTGTAGACATTGTTCCATACTTACAAAACGAGAAGAGTTGTCATTCCTAATAGTTTTGGCGTTACCGTAGGCTTCTAGGAGGGGATTGGCTGCAATAATCTGATCCTCCAGTGACCCCTATAATCCAGGTTTAGAATTACTGTCAAGAAATGACTTCATTTTTTCACTATATTCAATAGAGAAAGAACCCTGAATTGTAATCATACAGTAACATACCTTTGAGTCGTCCTTCTTCGGTCCACCAACTGCGATTGTTGCAAAGTACTGGATGACACGCTTGGTGTTAACAGTCTTCCCAGCACCAGATTCTCCACTAGGTATAGACACAGAGGTATACGGTTGGATCAAGATATTTAACATTGTTGAACAAAGTCTACAAATGTAAATGTAACAAACTCACGTGATCAAGACAGACTGGTTCTCCCTATCTGTTAAAGCAAAAACAAAATAATTGACTATGATTTACTGCAACAGAAACTTCATGTACTGATAAATTGTTCTGGTAATGACTTACCAGTTTGCATGAACTGAAAAGCGTTGTCAGAGACGGAGAAGATGTGGGGTGGAGCCTCCATACGCTTCTTGCCTCTATAGGCACTTACACATTCAGAGTCGTACACTGGGAGCCACTTGTAGGGGTTCACGGTGGCACAGAACAACCCAGAGTAGGTCTGAAAGTGATCATAGAGATTCAACAGTTAACTCTATGTTTTCTACAAGTATTGCAATTTGCAATACTTCTCTTTTCTCATTATTCAGATTGTCTTATCGTAGATCATCCATGCTGGATAACGCCTTTGAGGTTATACAGCACAGAGGCTCATTATGAGATGGGTCATCATGGCCATGTCCTCAATCTTGTCATACTTGGGAGGGTTCATTGGATAGACGTCAGCTTCTTTCACTACTCTCTCCTGGAATAGGACATTCATCACAATGAGAACTGATCATATTGATTCTCCCAGTTGACTCTACTCTGATTTCATGATACTAACCTCCTTAGTTTCCAGGGTTTCGACCGTGACTTTGTCACCATCTTTCTTGACGATTTTCCCCTTCAAGTACAGCTCCTTGACATCGGCCACGTAGCAGGCACTTTTGGCATCAAATGGTGCACTCTGAGCCTCAATCCTCTCCCTTTCTGGCTTACGAAGGTAAATGGCAGCTTTGCCATAAGTGGCCATCTCCGCGTCCGTACTCATTGTGGCGGCTGGTTTCTGTTAGATAATTACAAAGTAAGTTCCATCTTCCAGTTTTTAAGTCCATGTAATAAAATTTTTTTTTTTTTGTTTTTTTTTTTTTTTTTTTTTTTTTTTTTTTTTTTTTTTTTTTTTTTTTTATAGGGAAGAAGGGGGGGGGGGGGGGGGGGGGGGGGGTGTAAGTGTGCATATTTTATATTTGATCATGGATTTGTAAGCTGCAAACCTGAGTGCTCCAACCAAGTTCAGTTGTGTAAAAATATGCAATGACACTAAATATCTATCCATCTATCTTAAGCAGCACTTAAAATTTTGATGTATAGGAAACTTATCCACACTGAAACCATGTTTTCGTTTCGTTATAGGTGGGCTTTGACTCCCAAAGTGACTCAATCCTTTTCACACTAGGTTATTGCTGCAAATAAATACTAACCTATTGTTTGGTTTTGTCCAGATTTGTGGATGAATTACTGCAGACGTTCAATAAATGAGACATTCTGCACATGTATTAAATGCTTATAAAAAAAGTTGTCCTTACCTGACCTCTCTGTCAACAGTAATTACCAGTCCTTCTCAAAAGGTCCGGTTCTTGTTTTTTAGAGTAGGTGTCTATTCAAGATGAACTCAATAAATGTTTCAAATGATCTCAAGCTGACGAGAACATAGCCACAAGCAGGAGCTCCCAGGTCTTCTCTGTCACACGCTGTATCCACGAGGAGCTTTTATATTAAATCATTTTGTGATGACACCCCAAAAGTTAAATGTGGTAAGCATACCAAATTTGGTATCACAGATAGGCAGATATTTGTTGTGATTAAATATCCTGTTTCAGGTTTCTGTGGATATGGCCAGGTCTTGATTTGATTTTTGCTTACTCAGTTATGTAATTAAAGTTTATTGGACGCTGTCGAGCACCCCCATGATTTAACCATTTCAAAGTTTAAAAATAGGACTGTCAAGCAATTAAAAATAAAAATCTCATTCATTACATGCTTCATGATTTATCTAAGTTAATCTCATATCAGTATTAAAAGAAATCTAAATCAAATCACACACACACACACACCACACACACACACACACACACCACACACACCACACACACACGCACACGCATGCACACACGCACGCACACATACACACACACACCCACACCAACACACACACACACAACACACACACATACACACACACACACACACACACACACACACACACCACACACACATACACACACACCACACACCAACACACACACACACACACACAACACACACACACACACACACACACACCACACACACACATACACACACCACACACCAACACACACAGACACACACACACACACAACACACATA